>NC_084628.1:304058-336558 GCF_033978795.1 Nerophis ophidion | reverse complement strand
TGTGTCTCTAGGTCAGGTGCATGTGCAGACAGGTGTTGTCAGGTGCGATGGATCAGAACCAACAGGTGTATCAAACGTGAGTATTGACTTCCAAAACGCCTGTTTTCTTCATTTAGGCTTTCGCTCATTGGAAAAGTTTGCGTGTGTCTGTGTGTGTGTACACAGTGCTGGTTTTATTTTATTTGATGTGACATTAAAACAACAAAAATAAAACTAAAGTACACCTCGTTAGGTATAACAACCTGTCTGCCAAAACACACTTCAGTCACTGGCCTGCTGACACACACACACGCACGTACGCACACACACACACACACACACACACACACACACACTGTGTGTATTAATTACAGTGTATAGACACATAAAGTGCACATTGATGCTGGTACAGTTTATGTCAGGGGTGTCCAAACTTTGTCTAGTGCCACATACTAAAAAGTCAACCCCCCACCCCTCTGCAAAAACGCATTGTAGATTAAGTACATTTAAAGACAAAACTATGAGTAGGCTTTGTGTTATGAGTGGCAAAGTGTATTCATGTTATTATTCGTATCAACATTTTAGCTTTTTCAAATAACATTAAATAGTTTAGGTTTTTGTTCTTACAGTTTATTTTATTAAGCTACTGTATGGGCCATAAATAGACCCCAGGCCACACTTTGAACACCCTTGGTCTATGTGAAACAACTCTTTTAGTCTCTGCCCACATTGGTGGTGTTATTATCATTAAAAAGTGCCTGTTTAAGTTGATCTCAAATTTGTGCCAATTTTTTTGTCTTTATTTATTAAATTTTTGACATATACATTACAGAAATACAATTAAACACGTGTCAAATGTTCCTTTTTCCTCCCCCTAACAAGTCACCCACTAAAAGGATATATAAAATAAAAAAACATAAATCAGGCAAATATTGACATGAAGCCACATACAGCTGCACTCTTGAGTGTACCCAACGCGGTGCAGCAATACACAAAAGCAGCCAAAAGGCTCATCAATTATCTACCTTTCAATCACTTTTCAATCAGCGTTAAATTTGAGATCAGTCTCTTTTACATATTTTAGGAAACAACCCCATACTTCCTGGAACTTCACAGAACAACCATCCATTGTATAACTATTTTTTACAGTTTAAAGATAATCCAGCAGGTGTGGCAGGAAGGAGCTGCAGCCTTCCAATTTAGCACAATGAGTTTTCTAGCCAACAAAGTAGTGAATGCTAGCAAGTTCTTTATGGATTTGCTAAGAGAAGATGACAGAAAGGCTACCCAAAATAGTCCGCTTAGAGGATTCGGTTCTATCTTTTCGGCAGTTACCAAAGACAAAGTACGGGATTTTCCGGACCATAGGGCGCACCGGATTATAAGAGGCACTGCCGATGAGTGGGTCGAGTCAGGTCTATTTTAATACAAAAGGCGCACCCAATTATAGGGCGCATTAAATGGGTCATATTTTTATATATTTTTTCTAAATTGAAAACACTTCCTTGTGGTCTACATAACATGTGATAGTGGTTCTTTGGTCAAAATGTTGCATAGGTAATGGTAAATGGGTTGTACTTGTATAGCGCTTTTCTACCCCTTTTTAAGGAGCCCTAAGCGCTTTGACCGTATTTCTACATTCGCCCATTCACACACACACATTCACCCACTGACGGCGGGAGCTGCCATGCAAAGCGCTCACCAGGACCCATCAGGAGCATGGGTGAAGTGTCATGCCCAAGGACACAACGGATGTGACTAGTATGGTAGAAGGTGGGGATTGAACCAGTAACCCTCAGATTGCTGGCACAGCCACTCTAGCAACTTTGCCACGCCGTCCCCAATCCGCAAAGATGATGTTTTACAGATCATCTTCAAGCCGCTTTCTGACAGTCGCTTCAGGATGCGCCGTGTTGTGGGCGGTCATATTGACGTGGCTCACCTTCGACAGCGTCTTTTCTCCGTCCTTTTTGTTGTAGCAGTGTAGCGTGCATAGACGGGAGTGGAAGAAGTGTCAAAAGATGGAGCTAACGGTTTTAATGACATTCAGACTTTACTTAAATCAACAACGGAGCAGCGTCTCCTCACACAAGGTTCAGTAGGACTCACTACACCGGTATGTATTAGTGCTTTCATTGCGACTTTACTGACAGATATAAGAACTCTACATTTGTTGTGTTGCGTTTATGTTGTGTTACTGTGAGGATGTTCTCTTGAAATGTGTTTGTCAATCTTGTTTGGTGTGGCTTCACAGCGTGGCGCATAATAGTAAGAGTGTTAAAATTGTTTATATCACAAACATCAGTGTACTCTGTATCACCCAGTATGCCTTTCAATCTTGTACGTGTGATTGCGGAAGCTGCACACATGTTGCCGGACTAACAATCGGTTTGTACATGTTGTTGAAGGAGTCAAAGGCAAAGGCTTCACAGCACACCCATATTCTTGTCATCAGGATAAATGCCATTTGATATTCGCGAGAACGTTAGCGGCTCCCATTATCTTCATTACTCTGTAAAACGAATTTAAATAGGTCTGTGAGTGGTAAAGGTGGCCGACCTCTGATGTATTTCAGCGGGCGGGTGGGGGGCGGTTGCGGTTCTGATAAAATGTTGGTTCGGGTGGACGGCGGGTGGATGACGACTTTGGTGATGCGGTTGCGGATTATATAATTGCCTATCCGCGCATCTCTACCGGGCGTAGATGAAAAATGTATTTGGAAATGTGTCATTTAAAGTCAAAAAAGCAACTAAAGCTGTGTTAGTTTGGAAACCTGAGAAAAGTATTACGAACAAAACTGCGGATCTGTACATATCTAGAAAATGCATCACAAAGTTGCTGCAAAGAGGCAAAAGTGTTGTCAATGTATACATATTTAATGTTGTTTATCCCCAACCTAAAAAGGCACTATCGACAAGAGAGGGAGGGAAAGCATGATTAGCAGTGATGGGTGCAAGACGAGATATAGTCTGTAAGCCAAACTAGCGCTGAAACGGAACCCAAATTCTGAATGAGGTTTTTACGAATGGATTTTTCGTAAAAAGGAAGTAGAAGAGTGGATGGCAGAGTGAACCAGAGCTCTAAGAGATACTGGTTTAGTTGAGTTAGTCTCCATAACCATCCATAACAGAGGGGGATTTAAAGGAAAAACTTTCAGTGTATGTTGTAGTGTTGGTAACTTCCTTATCTGTAATCCCAACATAAGTAACGTTTATTTACACAGTGACTTCCTGTTCAGTTCAAAATGGGCTTAGATCAAATATTGTCATGTCAACTGAGTCTAATGAGGCAAAAAAATCAGCACTTTATCACTTCAGTGCGAATTCCTCTCTTGGTCTGTCTGGCAGGCAAACACCACTGCCCCCTAAAGGCCAATCCCTGAATCACAGCGTTCCACTTTATTACTCACCTTTTCTTCTACTCCTCTCCTCCTGCAGGGAGGTGTCTCCCTGGTTGCCGTGGCACTGCCTCATGTCCAAAACGTCAGTGTTTGGTTACGAAGGCAACGACGTCACCATCCAGCGTCGCTTCCTACATCTCAAACATAGCCCCTGTCCAGCACCTAATCCCGCCCTCCTCCGGTGCTCCTCCAGGAGTCAAAGATCTTCAACTCTCTGCCGAAGCACCTCCTGTTGGTGAGAATGTGAGACTCCTAGGAGCTGGAGTTGAAGGTGACAAAAGAAGAAGTCTGCAGGATGTAAAGGAGGCCAAGTTCTCCGCTGAGGAACGTCCAAACTCCAGCAGAGAGAGCAGACAGTCACAGATTGAGGACATGAAGCCTGTCGCAGCAAAGAAGAATTTTCTCAGGTGAGACTTAAATTGTGTCCCCTTCTGTCTTCCCACAGCCTCTTTTTGAAGCGCTAATTGTTGCAGTTTGTGCATTGAAGCAGCAGGTGGAGCTCCTCACCTTAGACCAGGGATGTGCAAACTGTTTTCACTACAGGCCGCACACTGAAAAATTTAAGTACAGAGGGGCCATTTTCAAGACCAATACAATATATATATATATATATATATATATATATATATATATATATATATATCCATCCATCCATCCATTTTTTACTGCTTATTCCCTTTGGGGTCGCGAGGGGCGCTGGTGCCTATCTCAGCTACAATCTGGCGGAAGGCGGGGTACACATATATATACATGTATGTATATATATATATATATATATATATATTTTTTTTTTTTACCTTTAGGGCTCCTCTCAAGTTTGGTCAGCAAGACCCAGAATGTTCTTGCTGAAAAAAATGTTAAACATTAGTCATATATTATTTTTTTTAATTCAGTGCTTAAATCTCAAGATCAACTTTAGGTCTAACCATAGATATAAAGTTGTTTATTTCTGTATTATGCCCTTTTTGTCAAAACCCCGTTTTAATGGTAAACACATGATATATGCAATATTTTTCCCTCAAAAAAATGTCAAACTGGTATATTTGATGTAGAGTAATTGCAGCCTAAGATAACTTCATAATTAATAACAACATTGATTTCAATTCATTGATGTTTTTTATAATAAAGGCTGTTACAAAAAAATCCCACTAATCTCCTCGGGGATCCAAAATGGCCCCCACTCATTAGTGTGTAAAAAAAGGTAATCGACTTTTTTTTCTTACTTTCAACGCTTAAGTCTCCATATCAACATCAGATTTATTTATTGATTGTCACTTTTTTTTATTTTTCATGTTTCGTTTTATTTGTCAAACAAAACCTTGTTTTGTATATGGCAAACACAGAAAATATGCAATATTTTCCCCCAAAAATATTTCAAAGTGGAATATTTAAAGGTGCTAACAATTTAAAGGTGTAGTCATTTTGTGTTAAGTTATCATTAAATTGGCCCTGATATGTCTAAAGGTATTAATAAATCATGTTCTTTTCGAATACCTTTATAACTGATAACGGTAGGTCAGCCGGGCTATGCTCATTTCAAAATTAGATTTACAGCCCCGAAATATTGCTATTATTTTAATTTTGATGCCCCGCCCTTCACAATTTGACCAATTAGAAAGTCTGGGAATGTGTCACATCCAGTTTGCCAGTTACGCACCACCCTCTTTGTCGAGCTACTGCCACTGGTTAAGTTACTAAACGTGTCAGACCTTAGTAAATCTAAAATGCATCCTTACGATTCTCAACTTATTTTTGACAAAGCCAGGAACAAAACAAGGATTTGTATCGGGGATGCCTTTGAAAGATGGAGACGATTGAAGGCAGAGAAGATGTTTTCATCTGACGCCAAACTTGCTAATTTTCTCCTTGATAGGTAAATCAGGCATTTACGTTTTCTTATTACTTGTAATAAATGGAATTGGTCATTTGGTATGGCAACTGTATTGTCCAGTACAGTCTATGATCTTGTCTAACAAAGCTAGTATGTTCGTGCAACGAATGCTTAGGAGTGAAGCACCATTACATTAGTGTAATGCTTACTTAGCATGCTAGCCCAGTCAATGACACACCAACATACAGGCTAACGGGGGAAATATATGCCCGTTAGCCTGTATGTCGATGCGTCATCCAACTGACATGGCAAAATATATTTTCGACATATAAAACTTATGTGGATATGGGTAATGTAAATGGGTTATACTTGCATAGTGCTTTTCTACCGTCAAGTTACTCAAAGCGCTTTGACACTATTACATTCACCCATTCACACACACATTCACACACTGATGGCGGGAGCATGGCAGCAAGTCCCTAACCACGACCCATCAGGAGCAAGGGTGAAGTGTCTTACTCAAGGACATAACGGACGTGACGAGGTTGGTAGAAGGTGGGGATCGAACCAGGAACCCTCAGGTTGCTGGCATAGCCACTCTCCCAACCGCGCCACGCCGTCCCTGTAATCTCGGGTAGTGTCAGTGCCTATTTCCTTCTCAATATGCTGATACACTGAGGAAATGCGTTCCAACATTAGCACGGCTAATTGCGGTTTCTGGTACTGTATGTGCATCAAGCATATATGGGGTGGTATTTGCTTGGCACAATATAATGCATTACATGTAATGATTTTTTGGTTTGCGTATTGAAATGGCAGTCAGCTACATGATTTATGCGTAACGTGCATTGGCTCATAAAATTGCACTCTGCACTGAAAGATGGTGATGTGCGTACATGGAAGAGAATGCAGTGCGTCAGATTGGATGCAACTTGGAGTTATGCTGAACAAAATGTGGCTGTAATTTTACTGTTGGCCTTGGCTTGCCATCAAAGTAGGCCTATGACATATATAATATAATATATATTATTATATATAATTATTTTGATGGTGGTCCAGGGTAATGCCTACAATGTGTCCCAACTCCCGACGAAAATATTGCGGCGTAACTTTACAAATACATTTGGCTAATGGACATCAGAAAAATGTAGCATAATTACTTAGTAAACCATCTTGCAAGAAGCACAAACAAGAGAAACCTAAAGGGTAGGACTCGTCTATTGCCATTTGAAGTTCCTTGGAGTAAGATCTGGATTCGGCTGTGTATCTGGCAATCTCTCAGTCATGGAGAGTGGGAGGGGACTACAGAATTTTGACTGATTGTTGTACCCTTTCTGGCCACATTACTATATATGGCACCTTTTAATGTGAAGTAATTGGGGCTTTGGAAAGGTCAATAAAACATTGATCAATAAACAATAATTTAAATTTATTATTAACTGTCATTAAGTAATGACAGTTTAAAAAAAGACCCCCTCATAAAAGTGTTAAACAGTTTTTAAATTACTTTTAACGCTTAAGTATCTTGATTAACTTCAGATCTAGCGATCTGGTCATTATAAGTTTTTATTATTTTTGTAATGTTTTGCGCACTTTGTAAAAAAGAAAAAAAAAAAAAGAAAATATTTCAATGTGGAATATTTGATGTGAAATAATTGGAGCCTTGAATAGTAGGTCAATAATTGATTTTGGGTGGAAAAGGGTGGAGTGCCATCTCCGGGTTGGGGAGGAGACCCTGCCCCAAGTGGAGGAGTTCAAGTACCTAGGAGTCTTGTTCACGAGAGTGGATCGTGAGATCGACAGGCGGATCGGTGCGGCGTCTTCAGTAATGCGGACGTTGTACCGATCCGTTGTGGTGAAGAAGGAGCTGAGCCGGAAGGCAAAGCTCTCAATTTACCGGTCGATCTACGTTCCCATCCTCACCTATGGTCATGAGTTTTGGGTCATGACCGAAAGGATAAGATCACGGGTACAAGCGGCCGAAATGAGTTTCCTCCGCCGTGTGGCGGGGCTCTCCCTTAGAGATAGGGTGAGAAGCTCTGTCATCCGGGAGGAGCTCAAAGTAAAGCCGCTGCTCCTCCACATCCAGAGGAGCCAGATGAGGTGGTTCGGGCATCTGGTCAGGATGCCACTCGAACGCCTCCCGAGGGAGGTGTTTAGGGCACGTCCAACCAGTAGGAGGCCACGGGGAAGACCCAGGACACGTTGGGAAGACTATGTCTCCCGGCTGGCCTGGGAACGCCTCGGGATCCCCCGGGAAGAGCTGGACTAAGTGGCTGGGGAGAGGGAAGTCTGGGCTTCCCTGCTTAGGCTGCTGCCCCCGCGACCCGACCTCGGATAAGCGGAAGAAGATGGATGGATGGATAATTGATTTTGATCTATTATTTTTTGAGCATCCATCCATCCATCTTCTTCCGCTTATCCGAGGTTGGGTCGCGGGGGCAACAGCCTAAGAAGGGAAACCCAGACTTCCCTCTCCCCAGCCACTTCGTCTAGCTCTTCCCGGGGGATCCCGAGGCGTTCCCAGGCCAGCCGGGAGACATATTCTTCCCAACGTGTCCTGGGTCTTCCCTTTGCCCCCCTACCGGTTGGACGTGCCCTAAACACCTCCCTAGGGAGGCGTTCGGGTGGCATCCTGACCAGATGCCCGAACCACCTCATCTGGCTCCTCTCGATGTGAAGGAGCAGCGGCTTTACTTTGAGTTCCTCCCGGATGGCAGAGCTTCTCACTCTATCTCTAAGGGAGAGCCCCGCCACACGGCGGAGGAAACTCATTTCGGCCGCTGGTACCCGTGATCTTATCCTTTCGGTCATGACCCAAAGCTCATGACCGTAGGTGAGGATGGGAACGTAGATCGACCGGTAAATTGAGAGCTTTGCCTTCCGGCTCAGCTCCTTCTTCACCACAACGGTTCAGTACAACGTCCGCATTACTGAAGACGCCGCACCGATCCGCCTGTCGATCTCACGATCCACTCTTCCCTCACTCGTGAACAAGACTCCTAGGTACTTGAACTCCTCCACTTGGGGCAGGGTCTCCTCCCCAACCCGGAGATGGCATTCCACCCTTTTCCGGGCGAGAACCATGGACTCGGACTTGGAGGTGCTGATTCTCATTCCGGTCGCTTCGCACTCAGCTGCAAACCGATCCAGTGAGAGCTGAAGATCCCGGTCAGATGAAGCCATCAGGACCACATCATCTGCAAAAAGCAGAGACCTAATCCTGCGATCACCAAACCGGAACCCTTCAACGCCTTGACTGCGCCTAGAAATTCTGTCCATAAAAGTTATGAACAGAATCAGTGACAAAGGACAGCCTTGGCGGAGTCCAACCCTCACTGGAAATGTGTTCGACTTACTGCCGGCAATGCGGACCAAGCTCTGGCACTGATCGTACAGGGAGCGGACCGCCACAATAAGACAGTCCGATACCCCATACTCTCTGAGCACTCCCCACAGGACTTCCCGAGGGACACGGTCGAATGCCTTCTCCAAGTCCACAAAGCACATGTAGACTGGTTGGGCAAACTCCCATGCACCCTCTGTTTTTTGAGCAATGACTGCCAAAAACTGCCTGCACGGCATCTTTGTGTTATTAGAGTCAATATTGCAACTTTTTCTTGTTACATTTCACCTTTTAGCTCTTTTGTTCCACTTTTTTAGTATCTGTTTAAATATTATTTTTAGAATGTGGCATATGCTGTTTAAAAAATTAGCTGCGGGCCACAAATGGCCCGCAGGCCAAACTTTGGACGGACCTGCATTGAACCCTATCACTGCTGTGAGGAGTGGCAGCACTTTTGTGAGATGCAAAAACAAGGACACACACTCCCACTTTCCCAGATCTTAGTGTTGAAGTGTCAACTCCTGTCGCGGCCTCAAGCAGGAGGCTCCCCCCCTGGTTGAGGTCGCAGGTTATGGCCTCAGTCAGGTCAGACCGTGGGAGTTCGAGCAGCCTGAGGGTCTATTTTTTTACTTGAGGAAGGATAAAACTGCTCTGTGTTGACTCAAAGATAGGCTGTGTGTGTGTGGAATGAACATAAAAATACTTGAAAAAGAGCTTGAAGAATTCCCTGTTTATCACCAAACGCAGCTTCTAAACCCTGCTTTGTGTCCCTCAAAACAAAAATGATGAATGTGTTGTTCTGCAGCAAGTGTGTCCACAATGTTTACAACGAGGACCACAAACACAAAAATGAAAGGATGCTAAAAGAAAACCAATGTAAATCCCAATATGCTAAAATGTATGGAAGAAACATTCACATCTTAGCTTGGTGATTTAAATGACAAAGCAAATGTTAATTAATGGAATATTTAATCATATATGTCAATATTTAATTTCATCTTCACAATTTGCCATGGGCCCAAAAAAGCTGAGGACCAAAAGTGTCCCCGGGCCGTACGTTAGACACCCCTGTTCCAAATAGTCACTGAAAAGCAACTCTCTATTTTGAACTACTTATTTATAAACTCATTTTTTAGGAGTGTCCCAAGCCCATATTGATATCGGATGTCAGCAAAGTATGGGATTATGTGGGCTTGCATGTCAAATGTCTGATACAAGTCCTGCAGTTTACTTGTGCAAAGCTGGACAACCAACTAACATCTAAATGTCCTCCAATTAACGCCCAATGTTGGTCTTTTCATCTATTTTAGTTTTTAAGGTAGAAAATAGGCTATAAGGAGCCAACAGCTACACAACAGCTAAGCACACAATAACACACAAGCTAAAGAGACGTAGTAAGTGTCCTCTGAACAATAATGCAGTCCAAAACAGCACATTTGTCAATATAAACAGGTATCAAATAATTAGAGGGTATACAGTAACAAACGTGTCCGCATCACTCCACTTACAATGTCATGAGCTCAATAAATTGTTGTGACCACTCGGTGTTTAAAAAAATAAAAAATACCACTCCAATTCAATTCCAGACAGTTAATGATAAATATGTAAGTGTTTTTCATACCTACTATTGACTCTTTTCCTCTTGATCAAAACTTTTCCAGCATTTCACACTACAAAATAATAAAAGTGTATAAGCTAACTGCTGATATCGTATTGTATCAATGTCAGTATTGTGCAATACTCAATGCTCCAATACCGACATCGTATCAAAAAGTAAAACATTTGAATCAGGACACCACTTCTGACCGTTACAAGAAATTGATGTGAGAGGACAATGTTTAGAATTAGGTTTTATTAAAAATTCAATTTGGGCACCAGAATGTAATTTCAATTTTACAGCGACATCTCAATTAATATTGAATATTTGTTATTGTATATACTTTCTGAGCCTTTAATTGCTTTATTTGTCTGAACTGAACTCCTGAAATCAGTTTAGTTTCATATTGGAATTAATTGGGACGCACCTGTATGAGCAGATGCTAGCTATTAGCATTTAACCAGCAATAAAATCAGTAAATTATAGGGGTGTCCCAAAAAAATCATATTTTTGAATGAATCGCTATTCTTGTTTGTAACGATTTTTAGATGATTTAAAAAAAAGAATAAAAAATTGATTAAAAAAAACCAAACACATTTATTTAGATTTTATTTTTAAAACATTTAAAAAAAAATCTGTCATTTTCCTGCCATTAAGGAAAATCATATTATTGATGTAGATGCCCATATCACCTGTACAGTTTTACTTTGGCAAAGGAGAAGGAGGATTTTGGGGACGGCGTGGCAACTTAAGGGTTCCAGGTTCGATTCCCGCTCCCACCGTCCTCGTCACAGCCGTTATGTTCTTGGGCAAGATGCTTTAGCCACCTGCTCCAAGTGCCACCCACACAGGTTTAAATGTAACTTAAAGATGTAGATAACAAGTTTTATCATGTAAAGTGCTTTGAGGCACTAGAGAAAAATGCTATAAATATAAATATAATTCACTTCACTTCAAGTCTGGGATACTTGTCTTGTTGCCTTATTTGTATTTGACTTCAGTAAATGTTTGAGTAGAATTCTATTAAAGAAATCATGTTTTTTTTATGTACGTTTGTCAGAGCTGTGTATCTATTTTATAGACGAATAGATAGATAGATAGTACTTTATTGATTCCTTCAGGAGAGTTCCCTCAGGAAAATTAAAATGTAGTTTCTCATGGAACTGGCACCCAATGTTATTAAAAAATTATTGATTTTAAATCGAGAATTGATTCTGAATCGAATCCTTACCCCCCAAGAATTGAATCGAATCGTGTGGTGCCCAAAAATTGACAGCCTTAGAAACACACAAGTACTAATGATTGGCCTGACAATAATAAATACTATTGTGCATAACAGGTTTGTTTTTGACCAAAATGTGCAACTGACACAAAAAATGGACCAAAAAAACAAATGTCCACTGCAAAGGACGCTGTTTCTCAGGAGGATTTATGTTATTTCTGTTGAAGAAGAAATTATGTCTGATGTCTAATGGCTTAAACCACAGCCACACTTTTTCTAGACGTGTTTAATGGACCTTATCTCTATGAAAGTCCTCAAATAAACTTTACGCTAATTCCCGCCCGCTGTCGCCATCTGAAGCATTTTGGTTGAGGAAAGAGCAGGAAGGACAAATAAATCTTCCACCACTTAAATAGGACGCTGTGTGCGTGGTTTTTTAACCGTGTAACAGTTTTATTGCTGTGTGTTTGACAGTCTGCGCGAGGCCCAGGCCGTACTGCTCAAGAAAACTGTGGGAGGAAGAAGAGACAAGATCGCCGCCGCCCTGGTGAAGCACATAGAGAAAGAGAAAAAGAAACTCGGAGCTTCGACGCCATCGTTCGTGTCGAGCAACGTGAGAACGCCAAAGACTCGGGAGAGAAATGTCACCACAGGTAGAGAATTAGGATACATGAGCATGGATGCTTTTCAATCAATCAATCAATCAATCAACGTTTATTGATACACCCCTAAATCATTGTCTCATAGGGCTTTTATAAGGTGTTGAAACATCTCCATCCACATGTGTGCTTTATCAAATAACATTTCTGTTTGCAAGGACATTTTAGCCAATCATAAGCGGGACGTCATTTACATATCAAGGCAGGTCACAGCAAAAAAAGGCGCCTTTTTGTCGATGTAGTGCCAAAGTAGCAGCATACCGTATTTTCCGGACTATGAAGCACACTGGGCAAAAAATATTTCCATATATTAGCCGCACCCGACAATAAGCCGCAGGTATATATATTGTAAAATTAGTTATTGACACAGAAACATTTTGTAAATGTTAAACTGTGTTCAAACATTGCCTGTAAAACGACAGTGAAACGGATGATCAAACTAAACAGAAGTCCTCGTCATAGACTTAGTAGCTGAGGAAGCTAGTTCTCCAATCAGCTAAATAGACTCAATAACACCACAGTGAAATTTTGGTGAATTTACTGAAGGATTTGTGAAACTGAAACCATACAAAAAGAATGCCATTGTAAGTTACCGTATTTTTCGGACTATAAGTCGCATTTTTTTTCATAGTTTGCGACATATACTCCGGAGCGACTTATGTGTGAAATTATTAACACATTACCGTAAAATATCAAACAATATTATTTAACTAATTCGCGGGTGAGACGAAGAAAATGTCAGCAATCATCACATACACGTCAACCAATAAAAATTCAGCGGAGGAGGGTCGTAGCAGAAGTGCATTGTGGGTCATGGAATGCTAACTGCTATATGCTATATTCTACTGCTGACAATGCGGACCAAGCTCTGGCACTGATCATACAGGGAGCGGACCGCCACAATAACACAGTCCGATACCCCATACTCTCTGAGCACTCCCCACAGGACTTCCCGAGGGACACGGTCGAATGCCTTCTCCAAGTCCACAAAGCACATGTAGACTGGTTGGGCAAACTCCCATGCACCCTCAAGAACCCTGCCGAGAGTATAGAGCTGGTCTACAGTTCCACGACCAGGACGAAAACCACACTGTTCCTCCTAAATCCGAGGTTCGACTATCCGGCGTAGCCTCCTCTCCAGTACACCTGAATAAACCTTACCGGGAAGGCTGAGGAGTGTGATCCCACGATAGTTGGAACACACCCTCCGTTCCCCCTTCTTAAAGAGAGGGACCACCACATCTGGTCAGACAATACAGAGGTACCGCCCCCGATGTCCCCACGATGTTGCAGAGTCTTGTCAACCAAGACAGCCCCAAAGCATCCAGAGCCTTAAGGAACTCCGGGCGGATCTCATTCAACCCTGGGGCCTTGCCGCCGAGGAGCTTTTTAACTACCTCAGCAACCTCAGCCCCAGAAATAGAGAGCCCACCACAGATTCCCCAAGCACCGCTTCCTCATAGAAGGACGTGTTGGTGGGATTGAGGAGGTCTTCGAAGTATTCCCTCCACCGATCCACAACATCCGCAGTCGAAGTCAGCAGAACACCATCCGCACCATACACGGTGTTGACAGTGCATTGCTTCCCCTTCCTGAGGCGGTGGATGGTGGTCCAAAATCGCTTCGAAGCCGTCCGGTAGTCGTTTTCCATGGCTTCCCCAAACTCCTCTCACTCCTCACATGGGGGAAAACTGGTTTTGTTTAATAAAATTCTATCCAAAGATTTAATAAAGTAAAATAAGGCAAAAAGAGAAATAGCCAACATTTCTCTTTTCTAAAGTAAATCTGTACAGCAGATAAAGGCATCTACATCAACACTATGATTTGCCTGAGTTTTTAGACAAGACAGATAAAAAATATATATGTATTTTTTTTATTTAAAAAAAACATTTTGATGAATTGATTGATTAATTCGAAAATCGATTTTTTGACACCCCTATGTGCTACACCATTAAGGTTTTGAATGTATCCCTGCCTTACATTTTATTGTGCCACTCGACTTCAGAAGTCCATATATGGCACCTTGTCTAGCCTCAATGGTTGCGAAGTAACGTTGATTGCTTTTCATTGAAAATGGCAGCCATAAGGTGTTTTGTCGAATATGACACCTGTGTAAAACGAAATAAGGCAGCGATTAGGAAATGGTTTTGGAACTTTTTCTGGGAGCTAAAGACCTACCTCAGGGTCACTGCTCTTCTACTCTCGCCACTTGACGGACAGCTATTTGGTAAAGAAAGTACAGTTCCACGGCACATTATCCATCCGATCATACCTGATATGGAAGTGGAATAAGTCAAGACAAATTTGCGAATTCCCAGAATTTCGGCAAACAAGAATGCAGATTTGCCTTGAGTATTTTATTCAAATAGCCTCACTATAGTAGCCACTGGGATTGAATATCATTTTAAAAGCCGTAAATAAAGGTACCGTACATGGCTTGAAGATTATACAGTGGACTTCTTTGCATACATTGCAGTGAAGTTGTTAGTTGCTGAATGCGTCGACTATAAAACGTTTCCAGTGACCTAACGTGTAACATTGTGTATGTTCATTGTGTGCGCTAATGTGTGTTTATCTTTGAGGAATGACGCTAAGCTCACAGACGTGTGCTGGGTTTGAGCCAGGTCGCAGCTCCTAATCCTTATTTTCTCTAATAGCCAATGTGAAGCTGATATGGCCGCGATGATTGACGCAGTGCATGCACCCACGCACGAACGCACACACACATACACAAAATGAAGCTGCTGCTGATGTCACGCCGCTGAAATGTTGCTTCGGGGGCTTCAGATAAGGCGAACATAGTCAGCCCAGATCCCTGCAATGCGATTACAACATTAACCACTTCCTGCTTTTGTGCGCGCGCCCTGGTCAGACGGCCATGTTTGAGTGTATGAAACACTGATGGTGCAGTCAGTGGAATTTAAGGTGACGGAAATACTTAATTACATTTGCCAGGGGTTAATGTGATTGTCAGTATTAATTAGTTAGCAACATAGCATTACATTTTGGGCCTGATCTGGATTATTTACTTTTCTGTGTGTGTGTGTGTGTGTGCGTGCGTGCGTGTTTTAGCGGCTTTGCAGAGACAAAAGGCACGTTCCCACTGCAGGGTCGTATGTCCAATTCTGATTTTTTGGGTCAAATCCTGTCTTCTTATATGGTCATTTACACTGTAATGGGCAACCTACTTAGAAAATTTTGTAAACTAAACTATAAGTTACTCCAGATCAAGGGTGTCAAACTTATTTTAGATCGGGGGCCACATGTAGAAAATCTACTCCCAAGTGGGCTGGACTGGTAAAATCACGGCACGATAACTTCCAAATAAGGACATCTTCAAATTATTATATTTTGTTTAAAAATAGAACAAGCATATTCTGAAAATGCACAAATCATAATGTTGTTTTCTTACACTTACATGTTGCGGTTGATAGTATTCTATCTTCATTTGTTGTGATTTATACTTTCTGAATAAATTATATGATGATGTTAATCAATCTACTCATTGGTGTTAATTTTCAATCTACTGAGATAAAAAAATAATATCAAAATCAATTTACAGGAAGTTATTTATGTAGTTAGCTCATTTTCCTCGACTGGTGCACTAACAATATGTGGTAAATTCTTTTTACACATGTAGCATCATCTACAACGATACAAAGAATTGCTATTACGACATCTGGTGGACACATTTAGAACAGCAGTTTCTTTCATTAAAACATTTTGGTTCGTTTTGATACTTAGCAAACTCATCTTGTGGGCCGGATAAAACCTGTTCGCGGGCCTGATCCAAACTGCGGGCCTTACGTTTGACGCCCAGCTCTAGATTAAATGTAGCTAAGCAACAGGGGAAGCTAAACCCAGTGATTTGTAGCAAGCTACACTACAAGATACACGGTTTAAGTTAACCACGTTTCCATATGAGTTGGGAAATTGGGTTGGATGTAAATATAAACGAAATACAATTATTTGCAAATCCTTTTCAACCCATATTCAATTGAATGCACTACAAAGACAAGATATTTGATGTTCAAACTCATAAACTTTATTTTTTTTGCAAATAATAATTAACTTACAATTTCATGGCTGAAACACGTGCCAAAGTAGTTGGGAAAGGGCATGTTCACCACTGTGTTACATCACCTTTTCTTTTAACAACACTCAATAAACGTTTGGTAACTGAGGAAACTAATTGTTGAAGCTTTGAAAGTGGAATTATTTCCCATTCTTGTTTCATGTAGAGCTTCAGTCCAGTTTTCGGGAGATTTTACTTTCACAAAGAGCACGTCGGTGAGCAGTCGGAGTGGTGGAACTTTGACGTGAGTTGCTAAAAAATTTAATTTTCGCCTGTTTTTTGCTCACTTGTCAACTATCTATTTTGTAACCGTCTATTTTGGCAAATAAACTTGACCCCTATCACTTTTTGATGACATTCTTGTCGGATAAATACCACCAGAGCGTGAGAGCGTTCACACTGCATATATCTGATTCATATGTACGTAAAAAAGACTCCTGGGTTGGATATTAAAAATTCGTAATTACACTTAAAAAATCCAATTCAGGTCGCATATGGGCAAAAAAATTATCGGAATTGACCTGCAGTGTGAACAACGCCAAAGATAGTGGAGACAGAAAAGAGAATTCACTTAATTTCTTTCACATCGCTATAGATAACAAAAAAAGTTTAAGGCAAATTTTCATCTATCGTTCAGAAAATGTCTGAAATGGGAAAAGGGATCACATTTTGGAGCTGATGTGGCAAGTTAATTTAAAGAGCACAATTCGTACATAATTCAAAGTAAAACCATAAACAATCATTATTTCAATTTCGAATTAAATAGTGTGGATGAAATACTGTCAGTTGTCACATGCACAATTACGTAAATAAAAGTGTTTTAGCCTGGATTTGAACATTGTCAACGTGGTGGTCTGTCTCACATCTTCTGGAAGATTATTCCAGATTCTAGGAGCATAAAACTGAAACGCATGCGCTTCACCATATTTGATCCTGACTCTGGGCACCAGCAGGAGACCACTCCCTGAGCTGGTTCATGTAGTTCTAACATGTCAGAGGTGTTCTTTCGAACAAAACCATGAAAATATGTTCTACTACGTTACGGTATGTTTACGTTACAAGCTTCATCTTCGGTGTTTGCAACCCCCGCCTCCACCCGCAAAGACAAAGATAGTGGATGACTGACTCTCCTCTTTATTTCATCACACTATTGATAGCTCAAAAAGTTATTGGCAAATTTTGATTAAACTTTCAGGGAATGTCAGAAATGGGATAGGGAACAACTAATTACATTTCAGGGATGATCTGGACCATTGTTTGGATTCAGGACTTTTTTACTATTGTGAAATAGGCCCTGCGCTCTTTGAGTGCTTTTTTTAGTTTATACATACTTTAATTTGTTTAGCATACCTTGACCTACTTTGAGTTGTTTTTTAAAAGCAGCAACAGCATTCTGGAATGTTCTTGTCAGCGACCTTTAGTAGAAAATGTTTGGACACCCCCGCTCTTGGTCATTAGTTCTGTAGGAAATCATGGACATACAAATATTCTGTTAGAGGGCCAAATCATAGGGTCCAAAATGTGGCCCTGGGGCCATTTACGGACAGCAGCTCGAGGTTTGTTGGCCCGAAGAATATTGTTTGAATAAAATCCAACAAAACTACTACGAATTAAAGCAAAAAGAGAAAAAATTACAATGTAGTGAGAAAACCTGAAATTTCGGTACAACTTAACTAGAAGTGTCCTGATTCGATATACAGGTAAGCAAAATTAGTATTGGATTTGTGCAATCTAGATATAGACATAAGTGTCCTTAATTAAACAATATTGCACATTTGTCAATGCAAACAAATATAAAATAATATTACTTACAAATACAAAGTCTCTAAAGCAGCAGCATATAAAATGATATCCAGTAACAAACATGTACGCATCCCCCCACTTACTACGTCATGAGCTCAATAAACTATTGTGACTACTCTGTTTCCAAAAAATTTATTTCAAAAATACCACTCTACTTTGACTTATAGACAGCGTAAGTCCTTTCCAGATTGTTAATATTAAATATGTTAGTGCTTTTCATACCTACTGTTGTTCTCTGTTGGACTCATTTCACTTGATCAAACCTTTTCTAACATTCCACACCACTAAATAATGAAGGTATGCATGATTCCTGCTGATATCATGTCGGACTAATGTTTGTATCGGTCAATAGTACGGTTGTCCTGATACCGACACTTTGGTAACGGCACCAAAATGTTTTTCGATACTTTTCAAAATAAAGGGGACCACAACAAAATCATCATTTTAGCTTTTATTTTAACAGAAAATCTTATGACACATTAAATATGTTTGTTAATGCAATTAAATAATAATGTTATCATTGAATAAGAGTGAACATACTCAACAACTTCTCTTTTAGTAATAAATAAGCAAAGATTCTATTATGTTGGCAAAATTATGATGGATTACTAATTTACTTGTTCATTTACTGTTAATATCTGCTTATTTTCTCTTAATATGTTCTATCTACACTTTAGTTAAAATGTAATACGCACTTATTCTTCTGTTGTTTGATACTTTATATAAGTTTTAGGTGACACATCAAATTTTGCTATCAGTCCATTACCAAGTAGTTCTAGGGTCATATATTGGTCAAAATTAAAGTTTTTCTGTGTCCAGTTACATATTTCATGAGTTTATGAACAATAAAAGAGACAAAAGATTTTGTAATAATAAAAAATATTGATGTATTCATTGTGTTATCGACAATCAATCAATCAATCAATCAATGTTTATTTATATAGCCCCAAATCACAAATGTCTCAAAGGACAGCACAAATCATTACGACTACAACATCCTCGGAAGAACCCACAAAAGGGCAAGGAAAACTCACACCCAGTGGGCTCGGAGAATTCACATCCAGTGGGACGTCAGTGACAATGCTGACTATGAGAAACCTTGGAGAGGACCTCAGATGTGGGCAACCCCCCCCCTCCAGGGGACCGAAAGCAATGGATGTCGAGCGGGTCTAACATGATACTGTGAAAGTTCAATCCATAGTGGCTCCAACACAGCCGCGAGAGTTCAGTTCAAAGCGGATCCAAGACAGCAGCGAGAGTCCCGCTATGTACGGCTCTTGTACTTGGTATTGTTACAGTCTATGTCTGTAAAGTTTTAAACCCACCCATGGCATTTGTTTGGTCCTCTTGCTGTTAGCGGTTAGTTATTGTATCTTCCTACGTTGTTTAGTGAACCATGTTTAGCTATTCTTCGTTCTGCAGGAATGATATTTGTAAGAAACTTAGTTTATTTGTCACCATGGCGATGAAGACTAGTGATTTAGAAGTAGCTAGCTAACGGCTAACAACAGATAGAGCTAAGCACCTCTTGCAGAGCTTCACCTTTATTGTTAATTTTTTAAGTCAAAGAGAGTACATTCTTCCTTTTCTATTTCCACACTGTTTCTACTTGTACGTGCTCTGTGTGTGTGCCTTGTGTAAAATGGGCGTCTACTCGTTTTACCGGCAATGTCATGTCCGGAAAAAAAAGTACCAGTATTTTTCAGAAGCAGTATGGTATGTTTTTTAATTAATACTACCGTGGTACTTTAATAGTACCGATATTCCTGTATGTGGCCCTCGGTGAGAAAAGTTTGTGAACCTCTGCTTTCGACCTAAGTTAGACATGTTTGTCCTTACATAATTCAACATGCTCGCAAAGGAGTAGGAAGAAGCACATTTTTCTCAATCCGACTTATTCGAAAGTCTCACCATGTTCTGAAGTGACTTCTCGTGATGTACGCTGACACCATTAATTGTATTTTTTTATTTACTGTTGACAGCATTTTGACTTTGGAGGCGTACATTTATTAAAACATTTGTTTGAATTCATCAACATGATCAACTTTGCAAAGAAGTTGTGTGCACGCCATGAAAGACTTTGTTGCCAAAATGGAGGACGACCGCTCATGCCGTTGATGATAAAAAAAACAAACAACGGTGTCCAAACCTTTTACTTGAAAAAAGTGGAAAAGTTTCGGCTAAACAAAATTCGCTTGGGGCCAAGAGCCGACTCCATATAAAGTAACAATGTGTATATATATATATATATATATATATATATATATATATATATATATATATATATATATATATATATATATATATATATATATATATATATATATATACCCCGTTTCCATATGAGTTGGGAAATGGTGTTGGATGTAAATATAAATGGAATACAATGATTTGCAAATCATTTTCAACCCATATTCAATTGATTGCACTACAAAGACAAGATATTTGATGTTCAAACTCATTAACTTTATTTTTTTTTGCAAATAATAATTAACTTAGAATTTCATGGCTGCAACACGTGCCAAAGTAGTTGAGAAAGGACATGTTCACCACTGTGTTACATCACCGTTTCTTTTAACAACACTCAATAAATGTTTGGGAACTGAGGAAACTAATTGTTGAAGCTTTGAAAGTGGAATTCTTTCCCATTCTTGTTTTATGTAGAGCTTCAGTCGTTCGACAGTCCGGGGTCTCCACTGTCGTATTTTACGCTTCATAATGCGCCACACATTTTCGATGGGAGACAGGTCTGGACTGCAGGCGGGCCAGGAAAGTACCCGCACTCTTTTTACGAAGCCACGCTGTTGTAACACTTGTCTTGCTGAAATAAGCAGGGGCGTCCATGATAACATATGTTGCTCCAAAACCTATATAGATCTTTCAGCATAATAGTGCTTTCACAGATGTGTAAGTTACCCATACGTTGGGCAATAATACACCCCCATATGCTGGCTTTTGAACTTAGCGCCTATAACAATCCGAATGGTTATTTTCCTCTTTGTTCTGAAGGACACCACGTCCTCTGTTCCAAATATAATTTGAAATATGGACTCGTCAGACCACTGCACACCTTTCCACTTGGCATCAGTCCATCTTAGGTGAGCTCGGGCCCAGCCAAGCCGACGGCGTTTCAGGATATTGTTAATAAATGGGTTTGGCTTTGCATAATAGAGTTTTAACCTGCACTTACAGATGTAGCGACCAACTGTAGTTACTGACAGTGGTTTTATGAATTGTTCCTGAGCCCATGTGGTGATATCCTTTACACACTGATGTCTGTTTTTGATGTAGTACTGCCTGAGGGGTCAAATTCTTCTTCCTCCAAACACGACGAGTGGAGTTTATACCAACATGGATACATGGATGATACAGCAGAGGATTGGGAGAATGTCATGTGGTCAGATGAAACCAAAATAGAACTTTTTGGTATAAACTCAACTCGCCGTGTTTGGAGGAAGAAGAATACTGAGTTGCATCCCAAGAACACCATACCTACTGTGAAGCATGGGGGTGAAACATCATGCTTTGGGGCTGTTTTTCTGCTAAGGGGACATGACGATTGATCCGTGTTAAGGAAAGAATGAATGGGGCCATGTATCGTGAGATTTTGAGCCAAAACCTCCTTACATCAGTGAGAGCTTTAAATGGTTGACCAAATACTTATTTTCCACCATAATTTACAAATAAATTCTTTAAAATTCCTACAATGTGAATTCCTGTATCTTTTTTCACATTATGTCTCTCACAGTTGAAGTGTACCTATGATGAAAATTACAGACTTCTGTCCTCATTTTAAGTGGGAGAACTTGCACAGTCGGTGGCTGACTAAGTACTTTTTTGCCCCACTATATATATGTATTTATGTGTGTATATATACATATGTATGTATGTATATATGTGTGTGTATTAGGGCTGGGCAATATTGCCTTTTTTCAATACCGCAATATTTTTAGGCCATATCGCAATATACGATATATATTACGATATTTGGCCTTAGCCTTGAATGATCACTTGATGCATAAAATCACAGCAGTTTGATGATTCTATGTGTCTACATTAAAACATTCTTGTTCATACTGCACTAATATATGCTACTTTTAAACTTTCATGCAGAGAAGGATATCACAACTAAGTCAATTTACCAAAACTGTATTTATTAAAGTTATTAGCAGGTGACTTTTCATATGATGCTACATATTAGCAGTAATGCTACTTCTGGTAGCAACGCTTGTGCCCCACACATGACAAATTAAAGTTGTCTATTCGACATATTCCCGCTTGAAGCCGAACCACCGCCAGACGATGGGGCCCGTGCTGTTTTTCTTGGGAATTAATTCTTCCTTCATTTGTTACGAGATTCACACCTTCTTTCTCCGCAACAACCCACTAACATCACAGCTAATGTTAGCCACACCACGACTTCTCCGCTGGGCAAGGGCGTGTACGTATGACGTGACAGGAAGTGACGTATGAATGTGCGCCAACTTGTCTGTGAGGAGACAGGAAAGAGCGAGGAGAGTGTAATGCCCGCAGCTGCGTGAGAACGTCTACTCGAATATTACGATAATCATTTTCTATATCGCAGAGACAAACCCGCGATATATATCATATATCGATATATCGCCCAGCCCTAGTGTGTGTGTGTGTATATATATATATATATATATATATATATATATATATATATATATATATACATATATATATATATATATATATATATATGTAGGTGTGGGAAAAATCACAAGACTACTTCGTCTCTACAGAACTGTTTCATGAGGGGTTCCCTCAATCATCAGGTAATTTTAATGGAAGCATTCACATACAATGGTTTATATAGGGCACAGAGTGGGTGGGTACAGGCAGGCGTAGGGGCATGGTGATTGGCTCATGTGTTACCTAGGAGGTGTTTCCGTCTGTGGCGGCATGTTGAAATGATTTCACTGCGCTTGTTAAGGGATGATAGATCTGGATGATATATATTAAACAGTTTCTCTTCTAAGCATAGGTTGCATCTTTTATTACCACTGTTGTAAGGTGTGCTGGATGCAAGAATTTGCCATGTTATTGAATATTCAACATTATTGTCTTTGAGGTTCCAAATGTGTTTGCTGAGTTCTGTAGAATTCCGCAAAGTCTGGTTTCTAAAGGAGGCGTTGTGATTATTCCATCTTGTTTTGAACGCTCCTTCGGTTAATCCTACGTACGTGTCGGATGTGTCCTTGCGTGTTACCTTTGCTTGGTAAACGACTGATGTCTGTAAGCACCTTCCGTTGAGAGGGCAATCAGGTTTCTTGCGACAGTTACATTCATTATTGGTTTCAGAGTCGTTTAGTCTGGGGGTAGGCAGTCCTTTTGCAATTGCTTTGTTGTGGTTTGAAATGATTTGTTGTATGTTATTCATACAGCTGTAGCTCAATTTAATGTTGTTCTTGTTGAATATTTTTCTTAGGGTGTAGCCTTTGGGGAAGTGTTTGTCGATCAGAGTGAGGAACTTGCGGCCGATGTTGGTTGAGACGTTTTTGCTGAATGGCGGATTGTACCAGATGATGTTGTTTCATATATATATATATATATATATATATATATATATATATATATATATATATATATATGTATGTGTGTGTGTATATATATATATATATATATGCATATATGTGTATACATATATATGTATATATATATGTATACATATATATATATATATATATATATATATATATACAAAAGTTCAGTATGTTAGTTACATTTTTTTTCCCCGCACCATGACTAGGGAAGGTTGTTTGGATTGGGTCATATAAATTAATGCCGTGCTTGTATTTCTAAATACAGTCAAGGGTTAGTGATCTGATTTTTACAATGTCAGCAATTGGTAGCATTCAGGGACCGCCTGGTATTTAAGATTTATTTGCGTCTCGCGGGCCAAACTTAAGATGCTGGCGGGCTTCACCCGGCCAGCAAGTTTGGACAAACCCGCCTTAAAGGCTAGCGTCGGCCATCTTAGTGTGGATTGTGTTGTTGTTCTGCAGAGGTGTGTCATGGGGGTGTGGCAATAATGTCCGCAGTGTTTCCACGCCGCTTGACTGTTTATGGACCTCACAGCTCACGACGTGTGTCAGGACATGAGCTCATACACAAACAGCCGCAGGAACAAGACGCCTTTATCCCCATTCCTCAAAAAATGAAAAAAAAAGTGTCCCTGTGCAATTTACGAAGGTCCCACAAGACGACACGTGGTAGGAACAAGCCTGAACACAAATTCAAGTTTGTCTCAGCCATCAACCAGGAAGTGTGTGACTGTGTTTTGATGGGAAACAGGAAATGAAACATGATTTATTAGGCGAGATGAGGGCAGGAAACATGCCAGAATCACTGAAATTGACCTTTTTTTCCTGCTGTGTGTGACCTCGCCTCCTTCATAGTATCCAAGCAACCAAAGACGGATGACCTCTCGGCCTCTCAGCCTGTGTTTGTTGAGGAGATTAGCGCTCACAAATCTTTCTATTTGTGTGTTTTTTAGCCCTTTTGTGGCAGTGTGACCCCCAAATTTTGCCATTGTCACCACTTGTCAATCACTTTTATTGTTGTTAGCATTTAACATCTGTCTGCCTAAGAACACACACACACACACACACACGCACACACACGCACACAAACTCTATACACAGGTGTTCCCCGCTTTACATGCGTATTAAATCCGGGGGTTTTCTTGCACAGTCAAAGGGCGTTGCAAGGGAGAGAGAGAGAAAGACAGGAACCCTCAATAATAACACCACTATGCTGCTTAGCTATCTAATTAATGCTTAGTTGCATTAACGTATAATAATATAGTGCTAACGTATATAACATAGTGCTTCTCAATTATTTTTTGTTACAAGGAAGAAGAAAACATTTCCCACCTCTGCACTTATAAATGGCATTGTTTGTCTATAAAATTATTATAAGTACACCCCGCGTAACTTTGTATCCTTATTATTTTTAAATTTGATTGTATATTCCATCCATCCATTTTTTACCGCTTGTCCCGTTCGGGGTCGCGGGGGGTCGCTGGAGCCCAACTCAGCTGCACTTGGGCGGAAGGCGGGGTACATTGTAAATTGCTTCTTATGAAATTGTGTTTTACTTAAGTTAGAGTTATTCTGGCTTTTTCCCCCATGTTAACTGTTTTTGAACCAATACACTAAGACTTATTTCTTGTATGTGTGAATGTACTTGTCATTAAAAACGGATTGTTATTAAATAAAAGAAAAAAGGAAGGAATACAGATCAACTTACGAATAATAATGTTATTAAGATTGTTTCCAGTCTGTAACCAAAACGATTTAAAGTGCATTCATTGGTCTAAATTGTTTTTTATAAAAAATTTAATCCTTTTTTTAAACTATAATAATTTTTTTGACTGAGTTGAGCCATTTGATACTGAAAAAAAAACAAACATTAAACAACCTCAATGAATAACTTAGTACAGTGGTTCTCAATCTTTTTTCAGTGATATCCGTTGTGTCCTGAGCAAGACACTTCACCTTTGCTCCTGATGGGTGCTGGTTAGCGCCTTGCATGGCAGCTCCCTCCATCAGTGTGTGAATGTGTGTGAATCGGTGAATGTGGAAGTAGTATCAAAGCACTTTGAGTACCTTGAAGGTAGAAAAGCGCTACACAAGTACAACCCATTGACCATTGATGTACCCCCTGTCGACATTTATTTAATTCAAGTACCCCCTAATCAGAGGAAAGCATTTTTGGTGGAAAAAAATAGATAAATAAGTAAAATACAGCACTATGTCATCAGTTACTGATTTATTAAATTGTATAGCAGTGCAAAATATTGCTCATTTGTAGTGGTCTTTCTTGAACTATTTGAAAAAAAGGATATCAAAATATCTAAAAACTTGTTGAAAAATAAAACAGTGATTCAATTATAAATAAAGATTTCTATACATAGAAGTAATCATCAACTTAAAGTGCCCTCTTTGGGGATTGTAATAGAGATTTATCTGTATTCATGAACTTAATTATAAACATTTCTTCACAAAAAAAGAAATCTTTAACATCTATATTTATGGAACATGTCCACAAATAATCTAGATGTCAACAACGAATATTGCATTGTTGAATTTTTTTTTTTACGGTTTATAAACTTTCATTCATATTTTGTTGAAGTATTGTTCAATAAATATATTTATAAAGGATTTTTAAATTGTTGCTATTTTTGGAATATTTAAAAAAAAATCTCACGTACCCCTTGGCATACCATCAAGTACCCCCAGAGGTACGCGTACCCCCATTTGAGAACCACTGACTTAGGAGGACAGTATATAAAACACTTTAAAATACCAATAGAGTAGAAAAACAAGTTGTCTTTATATGCTTATTTGTGTTTCATTGTATCCATTAAACCATATCCAATTGTATTTACAATCCGCAAAGTATGTGAAAATACCGTTTTAACATCACAAAATGCCAAAAATTCAGTCAGCTATTTGAAAAATTACACTTTGTTTATTTTCGGAGATTGACATTACGGTAGTAACGCTTCTGTACTCTGACCATGTTATCAGATGAGTCATACTGGAAATATGTAAAAATTTAAAAGAGATATGCTGTTTATCACTCACGATTCTAACGAAGGGCAAGAACACACGTTTGGCTTTTTTATGCATTCAAAATAAATAAACAGCCAACAATTGATTTAACAGATCGAGGGTCATTAAACCCTCTCTAAAAACATCCAAAAAGTGCCAAAAATATTTGCCCAGAAAATTAACCAAATATATGAATGTGAGTGTGAATGTTGTCTGTCTGTGTTGGCCCTGCGATGAGGTAGCGACTTGTCCAAGGTGTACCCCGCCGAGCCTGGGATTAAACCCAGGCCTACTCAGGACCTTCGTATTGTGAGGCAGACGCACTAACCCCTCTACAACCGTGCTGCCCGCTTTTAAGCATAATATTGATAAAGCATGACCCTGGGAGTCACATGAGCCCCCCATGGGTGTCCTGCCCCACTATTTGAGAAGGACTGATTTATTAGAAGCAGACCTGGAGCAGGTGTTCAAAGATGTCATCGTTATCCGTCATGTTGGTCGCAGCGTATAAGCATCATGACTGTTGATTGGCTTTCCGCTTCACTTTCCTTTTCTTTGACGCACTGCCATAAAAAAGTCTGCATCTTGCTTAGGGGACATAATAAAAGGGAAAAATTTAACTACAAAAAACACAATGGCACAAAATGTATGTATTGTCCTACGCAAATAAGTAGTTATTTTTGTAAAATTGTATTTATTGGAGTGCATAAATTAATTTTTGAGTTTGGTCTGCTTTGAAATGAAAGGGATCAATGCTACAGTCACTTTGACAGATATTAAATTAGATAGTACTTTATTTATTTGATCGTACTTTATTTATTCCGTCAGGAGAGTTCCTTCAGGAAAATTGAAATTTTCAGCACAATCCCATTCAAGATTAGACAAACATTACAGGAAGACAGAACAGGATTGCTGACGGGTCTGCCGGCTTCCAGCACCCCTTACAAAAAAGATGAGATACAGGTAAACAAGAGGGGGGGAATGGGAGAAAAAAATAGAAGTTTAAAATAAAATTAAAAAATCAGTCTTGGCCTGGGCCCTGAAGAGGGGGTGCAGACTGAGGCCAAGGGAAAAAAAACAACAACTCATAGCCATACAACACATCCCTCTTACATGTGTGTAAGAGGGAAACATCAAACATCGAAGAACACAAAGGACAGACATTAAAGACATTAAAGCAGCAGATACAACCAGACACTCCTCATACAGCTATGAATAAAAAGTAAAAGAAACATATCCACTGTGGTGGCCTCTGTGGTGTTCCACGCCATCGTCCGCTGGGGTGGAGGGAGCATGGCCAGAGACAGGAGCAGACCCAACAAAGCATCCAAGACAGCCGACTCAACTCTCGGCCAGTGTCCAGTCCGCATGGATGAGCGAGGATACGTCCAAGGTGGCTGAGGTGTCCGACACCTGCTCACCCAGCCAAGACACCGCGAAGACTCTCCGTCCCAGCGCTCATTGTTAGCTCCGCAGCCCTGTCCCCTCATCCGCATCTCCTCCGGTCCCTCCAAACCGACTCCGGTGTGGCAAAGACCCTGCAGCTGGTCTCCATGGCCAAAAGGCTCCCGGGAGGCAGATCCAGAAGTCCACAAAAAAAGCACCACAGAGGTCACGAAAGTGCCACCCCTTGTCACACAGTCCCAAAGCGTCCCGGACCAAAAGGCAAGAAAATATAATAACACATGAAAACAAGAGGGAAACACAAAAGGATGACACAAGAGCACAGAGCTCCTGCCAACAGCAGCCACTACAGCAGCGCCATCTTGGAAAAAAAAAAAGAATAGATATAGAGGTACCTTGGCTAACAAGTACCACAGCTTACGAGTTTTTCGTGATACAAGCTGTCTCATCTGTTTATCATGCTTTAGGTTGCGAGCAAAAAGTCAGGTTATGAGCCTCCCGACTGCCAGTTGGCGTGGCCATTGTCAGTGAACCCCGCAGGATCCGACTAACACCACCAATCTTTCTGGCTAGCATTAGCTTATAGCTGCTAGAGATTGACAACTTTGTTCTTATACAACCTTGTGAAGGGCAGTGCTGAGAAAAAGAAGCAGACAATATTAATTAAATCAGTGTTTAATGTTGGGCCGCGAGCGCCCTCTAGAGGGCCGCCAAAAGATGTTTGTTGCTCAGGTGTGGTCCGTATGGGGTGAAGTGGGATTCGGTTCTAATACACTTTTTCACCGCTTGTGGCAGTAACGACAGTATCAAATAAACTAAGAAGTCCGGAACTAAAGTCATCAAGAAGTGCAAAAATTATGACTAAAGTGGTGACGCTGTTTTTCATTTGCACTTTGATTTTATTTATAGTTTATTTACCCCTAAAGGGTCAGGCGGTAGGAAATGAATGGATGGATGGATGGATGGATGAAGAAACATATTATTAATATTAATTTAGTTCAAATGTGTTCATTTTAGCATATCATAATTGTATGTAAGACTTTGTATACACTGCAGGCCAAAGTGGCCCAAATTAGATTTTTTTTTAGGTCTGATTTTTTTTCCAGCTAACTGTTTATACTGCAATTAAATGTGATTTTTATCAGACTCCAGTGCAAACGCACACAGGCCCGAATGTGGCCCCAATTTGGCCTCGACGTTGCTTGCATGCGCACTTTGGTAAAGTGAAAACAATGGAAATTGACCCGGAGGAAGTCGCTACTACTACAAAATAAAGTAATAGTCGGAACACCTTATAAAATGAGTGTTTTTATACGTGTAAGTAATATGAAATATGAATGGATGTATATAGTGTGATATAAGTGGGAGAGTTGTAATCTTTTAATGTGTGTTAAGTAGAGGAGACACGGATATCAGTGTGGATATATGTGAGATTTGTTTTTCAACTCACATGCAAACAAATGTGCCAAAGCTTCAATTTCTTTCCTTCAAGTTACAATCGCTATTTCTTCCGAATCAAAATATATATTTGTATATTACATATATCCTTTATTTGCACACTATTGGTTTTGGTTTGAGGTTGGCGGGGCGGGGCTAAGGGGGAGGAGTATATTTATAGCTATAATTCACTGAAATTCAAGTATTTCTTATATACATATTAATATATATATTTTAAATATACATATATATGCCCAATTGTAGCTGAGATAGGCGCCAGCACCCCCCGCGACCCTAAAAGTGAATAAGTGGTAGAAAATGTATATATAAATAGGGTTGTCAAGAATGCAGTATTGTGCATGGGGAATAATTAAGTTTGTTTAATTAGTGAAAATAACAATGATAGATGGCGAGTAGTTAGCTTTGTGGGCATGCCATCAATGATAGTGTGAGCTTTAGGTGTGTCCCGAACTTTTTCACTTCTAGTACAATACCGATATTGAAGCCTTGAGTAATGGACGATACCACTAATAAACCGATACAATATTTACAGGAATCATACATACTAATTTATTATTTTGTAATGTTAGAAAAGTATGATGAAGTGAAATTAATCATATGGAGACCAGTGGTAGTTATGAAAAGTACTAACCTATTTATGATTAACCGTTAGGAGTGGCCACATGCTGTCTTTAAATTGAAGTGAAGTGTTGATTGTTTAAGACGGTACCTATCTGACGCAATAATTCTTTAATTTTTCTGCCTTAGAGACTTTGAATCCGTAAGTAATATGTAACTTTGATTTAATACTTGTTTATATTGACAACAAATGCGATATTGTCCTATTAAAAACACTTTCTACATTTGTCACATTTCTGGCCTTGTTGTTGTTTCCGAATGAGGAGATGCTGCTCCGTTATAGATTTGAGTGAAGTCTGAATGTCATTTCTATGAATTGATTTACGTGGACCCCGTCTTAAACAAGTTGAAAAACTTATTTGGGTGTTACCATTTAGTGGTCAAATGTACGGTATATGTACTGTACTGTGCAATCTACTAATAAAAGTTTAAATCAATCAATCAATTAAAACAGTTAGCTCCGTCTTTTGACACTTCTTCCACTCTTGTCCTTGCACGCTACACTGCTACAACAAAGATGACGGGGAGAAGACGCTGTCAAAGGTGAGCCACATGAATAAGACGTTGCATCCGGAAGTGACTGTCAGAAAGCGGCTTGAAGATGATCTGTAAAACATATGCAACATTTTGACCAAAGAACCGCCATTACATGTTATGTAGACCACAAGGAAGTGTTTTACATTTAGAAAAAAAAAAAAAACACTTCTTTAATGCACCCTATATGAAAAAAGATCAAAAGTAGACCCTTTATCGGCAGTGTGCTTTATAATCCGGTGCGCCCAATGGTCTGGAAAATACGGTAGTTAAGATACGCAGCTTTACTACATGTAACTTGCTACTCTCATCACTGGGGACTCGATGGGCTAAATTTGGCCCCCGGACCTCACTTTGAGCACCCCTGACTTACTGCTGTGTGGTGACATCGCGTCACCTCTTTGTTGTTGAGTGTGGAGAGTGCAGCAGGCCTGCAGCATGTTGACACGGTGTGCCGATGAGTCGGTCCCACATGTGGCGATGACACAACACCATGGTAACACAAACAGCACACACTCTGTGTTTGTTCCAGCCACCTCCAAGTGGCCAATAAATCACTTCATGCAGGTTTTAAAGTTGACACGCCCGGAGTTTCCTCAAACTGCACAAGGAGTTCCTTTAGCTGCGGCGTGTTTTGTCAGGCTGAAACTCAAGCCAGGTTTGCATCATCACTCTGACATCCCGGAGCGGGAGACGGCCGGCGTATTTATTGCAGCCCTTCGCGGTGAGAAGCCGCAGTAGAAAGCAGGAGAAGAGAGCGGGGAAGTCGTGAAGGGAACCGGCGGAAAGTGGCTCGAGGGAGCGGATCAGTGCTTGACGTTTATCTTGGACCTGAGCCCACTGCAGCTCACTGCTTTCAATTATCTCTCTCCCCCGGCTTTTAGAGCACGACACTCTTACTTTCTGCTCAGACGCTCTAAAGTGCCTTCTTCTTGCTGCCGCAGCTCCAACTCACCGTGTTGACTTTGGATGATGCTGAAGCTCCTGAGGACAAACTGAGGAGTCAAACCTTCCGTCATGCTCGCCTTTTTCATGACATGCGCGGTCATCCTGCTCTGCCCCGCGCCCGCTGACGGGCAGGCCCAAGGCGGAGGTGGGGCGGAGAGGCTCCAGGTGATGTTCACGCCGACCATCTGCAAGGTGCGCTGCAGCCACCAGCGATGCATCAACCACTGCGAGCGAGGGAACGTGACCACGCTCTTCAGTGGGCCGGCGCCGCCTTCAGGGGGACGGAAAGACGGACCGGGCTTCCGAGTCTGTGAGTTCCTCTGAACCGATCTTGACGGCCGTTCGAAGGGGTTACAGTTAGCGCCACTTGCGTTTGTATGGTCGAAGCTTGGAGACGAGGACATGTGGCTTTCATTTTGCCGATGTGCAAATGTTGAAACAATCAGTGCTGTTAAAGTGGAACAGGCACCAGCAAGGAGGCGATGATGTCACGCAGTTCAAAGGTTAACAGAACTGAGTTACTTTGTATTTGTGGATGGGGGTTTGTTCGGTAACTTGATTGGTTTGTGAGGAAAAACAGATTTGGCGCACACAGCATGGTGACTCACCATCCCACCAATAGCTGATACTATACTGGCTGATAACAATATTGATTCTAATATGATATCAGCATGAATCATACATATTTTTACCATTTTTTAGTGTAAGGCTCGATTGAGTGAATTTAGTTTAACCGGAGAATACTGATAGGTATGAAAAACACTACCTTATTTATTATTAACTATTGTCTTATGCTGGCTTTAAAGGGGAACTTTTTTTATTTTATTTTGCCTATTGTTCACAATCATGAGAGACAAGAAGACGAAAGTTTTTTGGTTTTTTTTGCATTCTAACTTGTAAAAATCGGCTTGTGCTAGGTGGCTAGCAATTCAGCTACTAGGAGCAATCAATTCTACCTCTAAATCACTTTAAAAATGCAATCAAAAACCATCAACAATACTTTATTTACGTTCCGTAACCTGTATAATAACCAAGCTGTAGTGA
>NC_084628.1:259058-299058 GCF_033978795.1 Nerophis ophidion | reverse complement strand
TTGCATGTCAGCAGACTGGGGTAGATCCTTCTGAAATCCTATGTATTGAATGAATAGAGAATCCTTTTAAATCGGTAAAAAAATCGTTTTTGAATTAAGAATCGTGTTGAATTGAAAAAAAAAAAAAAAGATTTTGAATCGAATCGTGACCCCAAGAATCGATATTGAATCGAATCGTGGGACACCCAAAGATTTTCAGCCCTAGTGTATATATGTGTATATAGCTAAATAAAACCATATGTATATGTGTGTGTATATATATATATATATATATATATATATATATATATATATATATATATATATATATGTATATATATGTATATGTGTGTGTGTATATATATATGTGTATATAGCTCTATAAAACCATATTTATGTACATACAGTGGGGCAAAAAAGTATTTAGTCAGCCCCCGGTTGTGCAAGTTCTCCCACTTAAAATTATGTAGTGTATATATGTGTATATAGCTAAATAAAACCATATGTATATATATATATATATATATATATATATATATATATATATATATATATATATATATATATATATATATATATAAAGTTATATTTTGGTTTCATCTGACCACATGACATTCTCCCAATCCTCTGCTGTATCATCCATGTATCCATTTTGGTATAAACTCAACTCGTCGTGTTTGGAGGAAGAAGAATACTGAGTTGCATCCCAAGAACACCACACCTACTATGAAGCACGGGGGTGGAAACATCATGCATTGGGGCTGTTTTTCTGCTAAGGGGATAGGACGATTGATCCGTGTTAAGGAAAGAATGAATGGGGCCATGTATCGTAAGATTTTGAGCCAAAACCTCCTTCCATCAGCGAGAGCTTTGAATGGTTGACCAAATACTTATTTTCCACCATAATTTACAAATAAATTCTTTAAAATTCCTACAATGTGAATTCCTGTATTTTTTTTTCACATTCTGTCTCTCACAGTTGAAGTGAACCTATGATGAAAATTACAGACCTCTGTCATCATTTTAAGTGGGAGAACGGTAGCTGACTAAATACTTTTTTGCCCCAGTGTATATGTGTAATATATATATATATATATATATATATATATATATATATATATATATATACACACACACACACATATATAAAGGTATTAATATATTTTTTCTTATGTCCAGTCACTCAGGCAAACCACATTGTTGATGTTGATGCCCAAATTTACTTAGACTTAATTTAGAAAAGAGATGTGTGTAATAATTCTCTTGTTGCCTTATTTCTATTTGAATTTATTAAATGTTTGGGTAGAATATTATTAAACAACACCAGTTTTTTGAAGTCATATAGAAATTTTAGAGCTTTTGCCTATTTTATTGAGGAAATGTAGTTAATCATAGAACTGAAACCGCTTTCTGATCGTCTCTTCAGGATGCACCGTTTTGTGTGCAGTCTTATTTAGGTGCCTCCACTTTGACAGCATCTTTTCCCCCTCATTTTTATTGTACCGGTAGTTTTTAGTGCTTCCATAGCGAGTCTACTGACAGATATGTTACAACTATGCGCTACTTTGTATTAGAAATGGAGGAAGTGGAGGATGAATGCCCCACAACAAGAGGATAGAGAAAAAGGAGCTTATTGACTACGGCGGACGGCGTGACTCAGTTGGGAGAGTGGCTGTGCCAGCAACCCAAGGGTTCTTTGTTCGATCCCCGGCTTCTACCACCCGAGTCACGTCCGTTGTGTCCTTGAGCAAGACACTTCACCCTTGCTCCTGATGGGTCGTGGTTAGCGCCTTGCATAGCAGCTCCTGCCATCAGTGTGTGAATGTGGAAATAGTGTCCAAGTGCTTTGAGTGCCTTGAAGTTAGAAAAGCGCTGTACAATTATAACACATTTACCATTTTACAGAACAGACTTTAATGGTGGACGCGCGCACATTTTCGGGACCTATGCAGATTCCAAATACACATCAGCAGGTACCATTAGGTAATAAATGTTCGTTTTGCATAAATTGCAAAACAAAATGCCAGATAATGTCTCATAATAAGTACCAATTTGGGGTCATTTTACACACACACCATAATAATACCCATATGTTGAAGCACAGTACGTCTGACTAAAGTTAGCTGTAATGTGGTGCGACTTCGTAGCATACCAAAGTCGTATTAAAACATTTTTACAGATTTCTAGCGCTGTTTGTAATGTTCTATAATCTCAATGAAACATCAAAGTTTTGGGCCTTCTTGCAAGTGTCATGTATTTAACAGGTGGCATTCACCTGCAGTCCCATATAAGAGAAACGTGTGGTCACTATTATCATTGCACCTTGTGCCAAATAAAATTGCTTCAAGGTCAGTAAACATAACCAAAATTAATACGTACATAGGGCGAAACCGAAATATACGGTGGACTTTCCATTTTTGAGAAAATGAAAAGATTTTAAGTGCGCTTTATTGTCGGAAAAATATGGTAGTATTATTTTTTTAATGTGTTGAGGACCGTCAAAAATGTAGCTGCGGGCCGTAAATGGGCCCTGTGCCACACTTTGAAAACCACTGATCTATTGGAAGTACAAGCCGTAACAAGGTTTTCGTAGGTGAACCAATGGAAGGATATTTACTGTTGCCAGAAGAGAGCAGTGAGGTAGACCTCCTGCCTGAGCGATTTGTCGATTATACACCTCCGAGCTGAGGCGGCACAACATCTATGTTCTGGCAAATGCAGCTGTCCACGAGGGGCCTTTCGTACTTAACTTCACTCCCTCCTGAGAGGGGAGCAGGGGGGTTAAATGTTGGACAATTCCACTGCGAGGTTTACAGTGGAATCAAACTCCTCCGTTTTGAATTGTCAAATAGTCGCCTAGTACAGGCCACCATAAATACAATGGTGGACGATGCTGCATTTTTTGGCAACGATCCGATACTAAGTGAATACAGGGCATCTATTGGCCATGCTAATCCCGACATTTTTACTCGAAATTTTTCAAAATCATTGAATTATTTTGCTTTTAATGTGATCATAATAATAATCCGCCAAAAACCCAGGACGAAGATTTCAGGCAAACGAGAACATGTTACATGTTTTTAGTGCTGCACACTTCCTGTCTGCTGCAGAGTGTTATCAGCTCATTAGCAGCATGTTCAGCACTTCCTGTCGCACAGGAAATAGGACTTGGCTGGCTGGTTCCAGTGCCCAGTGGCCCCTGGACCAGGCCAGGTCAGGCTATGTTTTATATCAACACATCTCTTTCCGTCTCTTTGTTTTTTTTTTTTAAAGTTTCCGAGTAACTGCATGGCAGATATTTCCCAGAGTGCTTTGCTGCACTCCACTGACATGCGCTAATAATCCAATTGTGTCGTTCTGGCTCTTTCTGCAGTTCTGTGTCCACTGCTTTGTAAGAACGGCGGCGTCTGCCTGCTGAAGGACCGCTGCCTCTGCCCGTCAAACTTCACTGGAAAGTTCTGCCAGATCCCCGTCGCCCATGCATCCACCCCCTCCTCCACCAATGAAGTCGTCAAGCCCGCCGGCCTGTCAGTCATGGCGGCCAATCAGGGGCTGACCCAGTCTGAGTTTCTCCTGCCTCTGGCAGGTCCGAACCAGGCCATAGGGAGACCAGCATGTGAGTTTGAAAGTTGGATCCTGTGTGGACCTGTTCACTTAGTTTTTTCTGTTTCCCCAGCAGCTCCTAGTCCCTCTATGGTGAAGGTCAGAGTGCAGCACCCCCCTGAGGCCAGCGTGAAGGTCCACCAGGTTTTGAAGGTCAGAGCTCTCATTGGCTGATCGGCAGTGGAACCTCGATTTAGGAAACTAATTGGTTCTTGAACAGGGTTCGTAAGTAGAAAAGTTTGTATAGTGAAACAGAGTTCCCCATGAGAAACAATGTAAATATGAATAATGGGTTCCAGTCTTGACAGAAATCCATATTTTACTGAAGGTTTGTACACTTTCAATACAATATAAAGTGCTATACAGTACTGTATATTAAACAAACATAACAAGGAGGTGATAGATCAACTATTTATGTAATAAAGTTCAAACAACAACAAGCTGAAGTATGCTCTGCTCTGCCAACACTCACAAACAAGTGTGCCTCTGATTGGCACATCAGTGTCTGACCATGTCTGCACACTCTGGCTGCAGTGCCCTCTGCTGATTGTTCAGGGGAGTGCGTAGGTCACATTTTTTTGTGCATCTGTTTTGTGGGAGGAATGGCTCATCGACACAAAAGCAAAAAAGCGATCTGCATATGCAAATTCAATACAAATAAAGATACGAAATAAAATACATTTACAAATACACATTTATGTATACAAATTCTCGATTTATTTGTATGTCACATTTTCATATTTATACATGTTATTTTGTATATATTTTCAAATCTCAAAAATATATTTAGAATCACGCGTTTATACAAATGTATTTGTTTGTCACATTTGTGTTTTTATTTGTATATTTATTTATATATGCATATGTATTAATATCATATTTATATATATAAGTTGAGGTTAGACAATTCTACTTCCACATGCATGTGAGTGCCATGAATGTACTCCTCGCAAATAGGGTTTTTCCTTTTTTTTTTTTTTTTTTTTTAACTCCACAGCAGTTCCCTCTTTCTTTCCAAGCGGGTTTGTGGAGTTTTTGAGACTCTTATTGAGTTAGCACAATGGACAAAACCTGTCAAAAGGCGAAAAATCTAATAGAAGGCACATAAGCTGGAGTGTTGAGATGTGACCTCTCCTGCACAGCAAGTAAAGTGGAAGGCTCCGCCTCCCCAACAATGTTTGCCCTGTTTTCTTGCCTGCGGGGGTCCGACTGAAGCGTTCGTCCACAGAGACACTGTTCGATCACAGGGGCATATTTGGCTTGATTTAAAACCTTGTAAAATGAAAAATTTGCATATAGAGGGTTTGTAACTCGAGGTTCCACTGTATATTATTCGCTGTGTCCACAATTGGCCATCTTTGACTCTCCAGGTGTCTGGATTCATCCCCGCGCTGCAAGCGCTCTCATCAGCCACGCAGTCTGGATCAGCGGGGGCTCCTGCACCAGCCGGGCTTGTGGTCCAGGCCCAGACGACAAGGGGGCATGGCGTCTACACCCAACACTCAGGCTTCAAATACTGCTTCAGAGAGGTGAAAGACGGACAGGTGAGAGGCGCTTTGTCTTCTTAAGAACACAATGGTGGGCTGACTGGGTGGCAAACAACCAAAGAAGTCCCTTATTTTGAAAGTTTGTTCTATCTCACAACCAGTCCTCATATGCTCGCCCCTTCATTTACTGTTCAAGTCCAGAATGTGGGTCAAGTTGACACGGGAATGTTGAGTACATAAATTCAGGCTGCCGTGTTGCGGACGCAGCATCAAATTGAAGCCAAATACAAAAGCTCTTATTTTTACGAGCGGCATAAAGTATGGCTGCCGACCCTGTTTGTGTCCACGACCAAGTGCGAACAGGCTGTTTTTGTCTTCACATGCCATGAAATATGTGTGCACCTCCGCAGCCAGGAACTTAATGTGAACCAGAACGTCTCCTGACAGCCTCCCAGGAATCACCGCGTCGTAAACTTCACTTCCACCCTCACGTGAAACATCCGACACAAAAGAAGCCAAAAGAAGAACACACACACACTTCACAGGACCATTTGGGTACCATTCGGTCCCCTCATAACCCTACTGTACTTCCAGCGCTCTGTCACTGCTTCCTCGCAACAGTTTGTTCTCCTCAGTCTAAAAAAAATCATTTTGTTTATGTGTTGCAGTGTAGTTCTCCTTTGCCAGGGCTGAGGAGCAAAGAGACGTGTTGCCGGGGTCTCGGGAAGGCTTGGGGCGCCACAGACTGCGTCCTCTGTCCTAAACATGCAGGTCAGCGTGCTTCATGTTCACCTCCACAACAGCAGCAAACAGAAAAAATCCACTGGAGGAAAACCAACGCGCTGTGTTCTGTCAGTGTGGGGTGGTCCTGGATGAGTAAAATATTTGGGAAGCTTTCCACATGCTTATGTAACACACACACACACACACACACACACACACACACACAAAGAGGATTTAACGCATTCCTTAGTCCGTAACGAGCACAACCAAACTCCAAAACACGACCCTAAACTGAACCTAGTCTTTGCCTCTAAATGTTTACTTCTACAGAGATACTTCAACTTAAAGGGGTCATATTATGATTTATTTTCCTACATTTGAAACACTTTATTGTGGTCTACGTAACATGTAATGGTGGTTCCATAAAAAAAAAATTTTTTTTTTTTTTTTTTTTTTTTTTACAGATTATCTCTTTAGGATGAACCGTTTAGTGGACGGTCTTCTTCCTGTGCTTCCACTTAGACTGCATCTTCTCCCCATCAGCCGTGTTGTAGTTTTTAGCACTGTCATAGTGATTCTACTGACAGATACAGTCGTGGTCAAAAGTTTACATTCACTTGTAAAGAACTTAATGTCATGGCTGTCTTGAGTTTCCAATAATTTCTACAACTCTTATTTTTTTGTGATAGAGTGATTGGAGCACATATTTGTTTGTCACAAAAAATATTCATGAAGTTTGGTTCTTTTATGAATTTATTATGGGTCTACTGAAAATTTAATCAAATATGCTGTGTCAAAAGTATACATACAACATGTTAATATTTGGTTATATGTCCCTTTGCAAGTTTCACTGCAATAAGGCACTTTTGGTAGCCACCCACAAGCTTCTGGCAAGCTCCTGGTTGAATTTTTGACCACTCTTGAAAAAATTGCTGTGGTTCAGCTAAATTTGTTGGTTTTCTGACATGGACTTGTTTCTTCAGCATTGTCCACACTTTTCAGGCAGGATTTAGGGATGACCATTATAAAACTCAAAGGAAATTCAAGACAGCCATGACATTATGTTATTTACAAGTGTATGTAAACTTTTGACCACTACTGTATATGTACAAACTAGGGTTTTCCTGATGCCAATTTTTTGGTACCAGTACCAAAATGTATTTAGATACTTTTCAAAATAAAGGGAACCACAAAAAAATGGTTACATTTAGCTTCATTTTAACAAAAATATCTTACAATACATTAAACAAATGTTGCCTATTGCACTCGAAGAACAATTTTATAAGAATAAAAATTAAAAGGCATTAAACACACTGGGTTATTGTAGTTTCACTCAAGGAGCAATTTCCAATTTGATATATTACATATAGCCTGCCGTTATCAAGGATTAAGTTAGAATACAATAAAAACCTTTTTTGACATTTTATCAAATGCTTCATGATTATTGTTGCCTCTCTTGGTCCGTGTTTTAAGACAAATACAATCATTAGTAAATACTAAAAATAATACTATGACTAAAAGTACACAGATAAGCCATGTAGCAGGCAAAACACACATTTGTTAAAAATGAAACACAAATTGTAGCAATTTGTCACAAAATTTCACTTGCATTAGTTTGCTTCATGTGGGTGGTTTGGACTCTGCTAATATTTGGCATCAAGCCAACTAGCAGTGTGCGCGTCTATGTATCTGCGTGCACCGTAGCACTTCTGTATTTAAAGCGTCACCTTGATCGATAGTTTTGAATCCCAAATACCTCCATATTGCGCTTCATGCACCGTTTTTATGAACCAGTAGAATTGCCTTTAGTTGCCAGTTTTCCTCTCCCCACGGTTTCTGCGTATGGTTAGTGTCCGCCCGGAGATCGGTAGGTTGTAAGTTCGAAGCCCGGCCGAGTCATACCAAAGACTATAAAATGGGACCCATTATCTTTGATGCTTGGCACTCAGCATCAAGGGTCGGAATTGGGGGTTAAATCAACAAAATAATTCCTGGGCGCAGCCATCGCTGCTACCCACTGCTCCCCTGACCTCCCAGGGGGTAATCAAGGGTGATGGGTCAAATGCAGAAAATAAATTCACCACACCTAGTGTGTATCTGACAATCATTGTTACTTTAACTTTAACTTGTGCGCTTTGTGAGTGTGTGTATGCCGACACTCAGCATGCACCTCGTCAAGGTAAATGCTGTACAATAATTATTATTACATTACCTCATAAAACTACAGTAGTTGTTTAAACTATATTCTATTGTTTTTTACGATTCTAATTATGTAAAAGAGTTTATTTATTTTTTAAAAAGCATGTTTGGGAGGGTGCAAGCACCGGTTAAATTTACTTCAATGGGAGATGTTTTGAGTTAAGAGCTCCGTCACAGAACGAATTAAGCTCGTAAATTTTGGTACTTTAACTTCTTGTTTTGTGGTCACGTGATCATTGTCCAACAATCTGTCATTCATCATCAGCAGGTCCAAACAACAGCAGCTGTCCTGTTGGCTTCGAGCGAGGCAACGGAACCAAATGCGTTGGTGAGTTTGACATCACAGATTGTTACTTTGTTGTAATCACATGATTTTGTACAGGTGGATTCTGCTTTGTCCCTCTTCAGTTGCAGACAGTGAACTAACCACTAATCCTTAATTGTCCCACTATGGTTAGAGACATTAAACTAACATGCACACATGATGCATTTCGAGCTGAAGACATTTGAAAATATGAATAAGCTTAGGTCAAAATGTGAGTAAAAGATATGTAAAGGTAATATATCAAATCCTGATTTTGTTTTTTGTAGACGTGAATGAGTGCCTCCAGCCAGGGCTTTGTGAGAACGGCTTGTGTGTGAACACCGGGGGGAGCTATAGCTGCGTGTGCAAGCCTGGTTTCATCCTGGATGCCTCACATGGACTTTGCATTTGTAAGTAAACCCACTCACAAACATAAACAAGCCCCCCAAACACCCCCCCCCCCCCCCCCCCACACACACACACACACACACACACAGCTGCCCTCTTGAGAATGACCTGAGGAATAACTTATTCCAGCTCCCTAAATCTGAATAAAATGCATTGGCCAGTTATAAATCCAAGTGTTAAAACTATGAATCGGTGCAGGGAAAGCACTTATGTGTACAAAAATACCCTAAAGCTGTCAAAACTGCAAGTAGACAGAGGGTCAAAATATCTGTAGTTATAAATATATATGTATATCTTGTAACAATAGACTGAATATTGTTGCATGTCAGGGGATTATCTATTGTATAAAGTACCCATGATTGTCACTCACACACTAGGTGTGGCAAAATAATTCTATGCATTTGACCCATCACCCTTGATCACCCCCTGGGAGGTGAGAAGAGCAGTGGGCAGCAGCGGTGGCCGCGCCCGGGAGTCATTTTTGGTGATTTAACCCCCAATTCCAACCCTTGATGCTGAGTGTCAAGCATGAGGTAATGGTTCCCATTTTTATAGTCTTTGCTATGACTCGGCCAGGGTTTGAATTTACGACCTACTGTTGATGATTAAGAATCAGATTATTATATTTAAGTGATGGGGCGAGATATTATAAGCTCCTTCCTGCTCCTTTTTGAACTGCTCCTTTTCTTTTTTGATTTTCATTTACTATTACTATAGTTTTTTTCAGGTGACAATATTGTATTGGAGATGTAATTTATTGGAGAATAATTTTGGTTTGTTGTATTAAAAAAATAAACAATTCTTATAGTAGAGTTGCATGCTATTCATACCAAAGACTATAGAAATGGGACCCGTTACCTCCCTGCTTGGTACTCAGCATCAAGGGTTGGAATTGGGTGTTAAATCACCAACATGATTCCCGAGCGCGGCCACTGCTGCTGCTCACTGCTCCCCTCACCTCCCAGGGGGTGGAACAAGGGGATGGGTCAAAAGCAGAGAGTAATTTCACCACACCTAGTGTGTGTGTGACTATCAGTTATCAGTTGTACAGTTGTATTGAGCAATGGTGTCCAAACTTTTTCCACTGTAGGACGCACACTGAAAAATAAAAGCATGTGGGGGCCATTTTGACATTTTTCATTTTCATTTTTATTGTAACCCTTATGGCTCTCCTTCCCGGGGCCCCAAAAGGGTCTCAGTCATTAAAGTGTACAAACCAAGTCAGATGTGATTGTATTTTTTATTTTAATTTTTTTTTTTTACTTTCAATGCTTAAGTATCTATAGATTATCTTCATATTTATCTGTTGACAATTTTTTATTTTTTTTATGTCATTTTTGTCAAATAAAACCCTGTGTTTCATGGCTAAACTGTTCAAAATAGAGTATTTGATGTGACGTAATTGGAGCTATAAACATGGCTGGGCAATATGGCTGAAAACTACAGTGTATATTACGATATACGTTTTTTATGTTGATCCATATTGATAATTGTTGATACTTTTTATGACTTGTTAAAGCCTGCCAATTAATACAGTATATTAATTTCAAACTTACCAAGGGTGCTATTTATCAGTAAAGAGGGTAGGGTGTCTGGTACCCAGGTAGGAGGAGTACGGCTATGGTAATCAAATAATTAAAGTAGATTTAAAGGGAGTTTTAGTTTTGAGACATTAGATAGGAGTAGTGTATAAGCAATTGATCACTACACAGAGTAGTTGTGAAGCTGCTCATTAAACGGACACATTGGAAGTGTCAGGATATTGCCGCACTGTCTGCATTAAAACCAACAAAACTATAGACAAGTTTCTGTTATTGAGTATCAAAATATCACAGTTTCTCTTCTTACTGCATGCAGAGAATCCACAGAAAGCGACGCAACCAAACTTGGTAGTTGATACTGTAGCGTGATTGGATGTTGTGTGTCTCTCCCATTGCTCAGTGAAACTTTCTTTTTCCTGTTTGTGTGGTTCCCAGAGCACGGGGACTTCATTAAAGGCATCTTGCTTCGTAATTCTGGTTTATTCCGTCCAAAAAAATCTAACTATATTTCCAAAATTTTATCGAACACATTTTATATTAATATTGATTGTGTCTATCACGATATATTGGTATTTTTTAATCGGCCCAGCCCTATAATTCATATAACAACATTGCTTTTGATTCATAATTTTTTTAACAATGACAGTTAAAAAAATAATCAGACTAAAAGTCTTGAGCCCCCCAACCTCATAAAAGTTTTAAAAATATATTTAATTTTCACCTTCAACATATACATTTCTAAATCAACTACAGATCTATCCGTCGATTCTAACTTTTTTTTATTTTTGGAGCGATGACATTTTTTAAGTAAAAAACTGCTTGCATAGCAGCTTTATATTTGTGGCAATATCGCAAAAATTTGTGTTACATTACACCTGTTTCCTCTTTTGTTTTATATTTTTTTGTAATAGTATTTTTAAAATGTGCTGTGGACCTATAAAAAGATGGCCCCTATACCGCACTTTGGACACCCCTGATCTAGACAATACAAATGAAACAATTTCGGCCGACGATAGAGCTCCTAATACTATGATCATGTCGCTCATAATGCACAATAATGTCGCATAATGCACAATGATGAAACAGTCCAGCAGTGTGCTGCAAATTGGACAGCGACAAGCAAAGGACCGTGTCCTCCACGCATTGTAGCGTCCTCACTAGGGAGATAGCGGCTAACGTCCGCCACAATGCAAAGCTGCTTCTATTCAGTCAGAAAAAGCATGTTTATTTATGGAGCACAATTTGTACACAATGCAATTAAAAGTTCTATACAGAAAATTAATCTAAGACGGTGGAACTTGGAAAGCTGCCCGTAACCTGTTTACGTCATGTCACCCATGGATACCAATGTTTGGACTTGATTTGGTTTTAGAACCAAGTCCATTGCAGGTGTCTTTTTAGAGTCTTGGAAAAGACACAATATCATTTAGCTTCAGGCTGTGCGTAACATTCTTTTCCCCCTTTGTGGAGACAAATGATGACTTCTTATCACTGGATTCCACTGGGAGTGGCTCATGAAGTCCTTTTTCGCTTTCAAGTGAAAGAATCCTTACTTTTAGCACACAAAAGTAAACGCCTCCTCTATGGCGGCAAGTAAACTGTTTTTCACAGGTATTACTATCACTGGAGGACTAGGAATAGCTGAAAATGCAGTACACAACTACACACCGTAGGAGGAAACAATAAGCCATGCTAGCCGCTAAGCTCGAGCTTTTGAATTTAAACCGATACCCATATCAACAGTAGCAAGAGCAAGTACAGCATTAGTATATAGCTGATACTGCAGTGATTACATCGATATTTGTATAATCACAAAATTGTTTTTGTCCTTTTTTACAAACTCAAGAAATAAGTACCGAGACTCAGAAGGGCTTTAAGGGCAACACCAGAGCCAATTGTAGGAAATAATTGAATATTGTTACACTGCCATCCTTTGTTATTGTTTGAATTATTGAATCATTTGCAGTAACAGTTTGAACTTTGGTATGATCAATACTGCTCCTGTAACTACTTAATAGTATCATCCAAAACTGACAGGTGGGTTGCAATCACGTGACCTAGAGGAACTTCTGGGCGCTTCGGGTTTTAGGCGATGGTCAAACATTCAATCAATCAATCAAAGTTTACTTATATAGCCCTTAATCACAAATGTATCAAAGGGCTCCACAACCACATCCTCAGCTCAGATCCCACATCGACGCAAAAAAAAAATAAAACTCAACCTAATAGGAACAACGTGAAACCTTGAATGTGACCGCAGATGTGTGGACCCCCCTTGGGTAACAGGTGCAATGGAAGCTGAGTAGATACAGTTAATGATGGTCTAAGCCCCATTAGGCTACTGTTTATTTGCATGCACTAGTGCAGGTTTAGGCTTATTTTGAAAGGTTTAGGGGCAAATATATAAGTGATCACGAAAAAAATATTTTAAATGGGATGGAGTGGATTTTTCCACTCCTAAGAAAAATGTTTTTCAAAAAGATTCAAACCATTTATCACCAAGAGGTTACTGCTGGCCATCACTTCCCAGGACACTTACGGTGTTAAGAGAAAAAAAGATTTGAGGCACATCTTGTATTTACATCCAAGGGGTCGGCAAATTAAACAATCGGTAAAAGACAAAGTTGGATTTATTCATGCATCGCTGAGTAACATATTTGATTGACATAACGAGTGCCGTGTTGCTGTGATCGTGACGCTAATGAAAAAAAGGATACGTTTGTTTGCAGTTGATTTCCTGCTACAGAAAATAGTCTGTCATTTCCAATTTATGTCTGCAGTTGTTTTTATGGTGTGAAGTTCATATTTTGTCCCATTATTTAGCTGTAAATGTCCCTGTGGTTCAGCAATGTTTGCTAGAGATCTCAAGATTCTGTATATGCTATTCAGCCTACCGGAGATTTATTCATCTAGTTTATTAATTCTATTCAGGATATTTTTTTCAATGCTAATAAATATCACTAAAGACGCCATAATGTGGTATTATGTTTCGAATAAAGCACTTTGTTTTCCTGCACAACAACAAAATAAGCTTTTAGTTTCTGTTATGAAAATCAACAACAAAAATACGGTGGATTGGACAGACATTCACAATATTTATTACTAGGACTTAACATGACGTTAGTTTATTTGCACAACCAGGTCTTTGTAGTTATATTTAGACATAGCAACCACAAAAGAACACAAACCAATGCGATCAATTGTCCTTTCTACACATTTAGTTCTGCTCTCAAACACTACTAATATAATAGAGAATAAACTTAAATGTATCACAGAAAGTTTCTCAAACAAATCAAAAGTTCAACGAAATATTTTACAAAGTTATCACTGCAGACACAAGCAGTCCGATTGTATTCCACAAGATGATGAAAGTGATATTTCTAAGAGCTATATCCTTTGACACGCTTTTGTTTTTTCCCTGACTTTATTACCTTTATGAACCACTTATTTCGGGACTCGTGGAAGCTCTTTACTATCTCTCTTTTTGAACGACTGGAACACCCAAAAACAAATCAATCACTTTTTTTAATGCTACGCTCAAGCTGCTTGACCATCGTGTCAATTAAGCCGTGAAGATGAAACAGGGATGTGACGTCATATGCAACCCTCCTATATATAATATCTTAACAAAAGAAGAAAATGTGATAGATAGATAGATAGATAGATGGATAGAACCATGTTACAAAAGAAAGTAAGCATATTAACAAGTAGATTAGTAATAGTTTTGGACGAAATACAGAAATGATGCAATATGTAACTTATATGTCAGCAGTCAAATTAGGAGCCTTTGTAAACCATTTAAAAAAATTGCTTTAATTATTTGAATACCAAATTATATATTGTGATGTATATATCGTTATTGCAGGAGACTGGAATATACATCGCAATATAGATTTTGGGCCATCCCTACTTCCTTCTGCTCTTGTATTGAAGGAGTTCTGCATGCTGACCGCTGAAAGTCTTTTTATTGCCGTCATCTCAGCCCAGACTGTGATAGCGGAAGACAAGAATCAGTGTTACCGGGTTCTGGGTTCGGGTCTGGGCCCGTCCTCCTGCTCCCTGCCCATCCTCAGGAACATCACCAAACAGATCTGCTGCTGCAGCCGAGTAGGGAAGGCCTGGGGTCCTGACTGCCAGCGGTGCCCATACTTTGGGTCAGGTCGGTCACCAGTCATGTGACCTGCATGCTCTGTCGGAGGTGTATCACTTAAAGATGTTTTCTCTTTCAGTGGCCTTTAAGGAGATCTGCCCTGCTGGTCCTGGCTACCACTACTCCCCCTCTGCCCTGCAGTTCAGCCAGAGAGCGGCAGAGCAGCTGGGAACCAAAGGAGCTCAGCTGGTAACCCACCTGGACCAAGGTCTGTGTGGGCAAGTCATAAGTGCCAAATCACAACAGAGATCACCCCTCCATCCGTATGTCTCTTTTTCTCCCAGGTGAGACCACTAGTTCTCAGCTGAAACCCCCAGCAAGAGAGACCGTGAGCTCGTCCAACCGACCCAGTTCACCTGTCAGTACTCCACCCTCTAGACACGTAAACCCGGTAAACACCACCCGGCATAAACCTCAAACTCCAGGCAGTGCCGGCGTCCGGCCGACCCGCCCAGAACCAACCGTATCGTCGAGGAGATCATCACAGCAATCTAGTGGGGGTCAAGGTACGAGCGGGAGTCAGAACCAGGGCACTGGAAGAAGCCAAACTTCCAACCAGAACCAAGAATCAAGTGGCAATCGCAACACCAGCCATACTCAAGGTACCAGCAGGAAGCTAAGTCCCAGTGGGGGTCAAATCACAAGCAGGAACCAAGGAACTAACCAGAACCAAGGCCCCAATGTGAATCCAGTTTCCACCCAGATCCATGGAACAAGTGGCAATCGCAACACTGGCCAGACTCAAGGAACCAGCAGGAATCAAAGTCCCAGTGGAGGTCAAGGCACAAGTAGGAACCAAGGAACCAACCAGAACCAAGGCACTAGCAGGGACCAAAGTCCTAGTGGAGGTCAAGGCACCAGCAAAAACCAAGGAACCAACCAGAACCAAGGCATTATTAGGGACCAAAGTCCTAGAGGAGGTCAAGGCAACAGCAGGATCCAAGGTGTCAGTGGGAGTGAAGGTACGGTAACTACTGATCAGAATGTCTGATGCTGATCACATGACCAATTGCTTCCTTCGGTATTTTTCGTGTGTCCGTGCAGATCGGCCGACTGGACGAGGAGATTCTCTGCCAGCTTCGCCTCAACAGATCCCCGAGGGAGACTCGAGAACCCGTGGACAATCCCCGCCGCCTAAAAAGCCGACGACGCGTCCCCCCCACGTCCAGTGTGAGTACCAGGCGACACCAGGTAGTCTGGTAGGCCATGCTTCTCCAAAATCACCAGAGTTGACCCCTGAGGTCAAGGTTCACATTACTCCATGCTCCTTTTATATCCATCTCCTTACCAAAACACTTTTTTAGTATTATGTTACAGAGAACAGTATTTATTAAGAATGGGTCCATCAAGAGATCAAAAGTTAAAGTGTCTGTGTGTGTGTGTGCAGCATCGCAGGATGTGTGCGTGAGCAAACCAGGTGTGTGTGGCGGTGGTCGCTGTGTGTCGCAGCCAGGTGGGAAGCACACCTGTGTGTGTGATCAGGGATACCAGGCTAATTCTGAGCACACGTACTGTCAAGGTGAGCGTGCACGCAAACGCACACAAAAACACGCACAAAGCATTCAATCGATTGTGTGCGTGTGCAGATGTGAATGAGTGTGTTCAGCCTGGAAGTGTATGTTCGCCAGGAGAGTGTGTGAACAGCGCAGGCAGCTTCAGGTGTGTGTGTCCGTCGGGATACAGCAGTGACGCCGGGCAGAGGAGCTGTCAAGGTGACTTCCTGCTGCAACTTCTTGTCTTGCTTCCCTCGCGTACCAACGCTCACTGTCGCTTCCTCTCCTCCCCTAGACGTTGACGAGTGCCAGCGGAGTCCCTGCGGCAGCGACGCCCGCTGCCACAACACCGCCGGCAGCTTCAGGTGTGACTGTCGCCACGGTTACAAGCTCAGCGGCAACACCTGCACAGGTAAGGAAGCGCGGTTGCATTGGCTCGCATGCTTTTAATTTGAAGGACTCAAACGTCACATGTCTTTTTAGTATGCAAGATATCATTAATGAGCGTGTCCTTTTCAGACATGGACGAGTGTGAGGATCCTCTGCTGTGTCGGGGTCAGCAGTGCGTCAATACTCAGGGTTCCTACAGCTGCGTGTCCTGCCAGCCTGGACACGGACTTCTCAATGGACTCTGCACAGGTACCAAAACAAAGCATGATTGATCACATAGAGTAGGGGTGTCTAAGTGCGGCCCGCAGCCCCAGTCTTGTTGGCCCGGAGCAAAAAAATTTAAAAATCCAAGATAAAAGAGCGAAAAGATGTAATGTAATGACAAAAAGCTGAACATTTCCAACTAATAATTAATAATAATATATCTTATCACCTATAACACAATGCTAACACTAAGTTTTGTCTTTTAATACTGTATATATATATGGATTTTTTTTCCTTTATAAAAAATTGGACACCCGATCTAAAATATTACAAAATAATATTAATATTTTGAAATAAAAATAAAATATAGTAAATAAAATATATAAACTAAGCAGTCAGTTAAAAAATGTAATATACAAAAAAAGTGTTACTATTCCAATGAATTATTAAATTAGAAAAAATACAACTAAAACTACAAACACAGTTAAAAGTATAACTGAAGATTGATATTTTTGTAAAGCAGAATTTTTGACACATTTGTATCGTAATATTATTATCATTGTTATAGTCTTACAGAAAAATGCACACAACATATTGTTGGGGAAAAAACAACAGTAAAAATGTAAAAAAAAACGAGCAAAAAGATGTAATGCAATGTGAAAAAGATAAAAATTTGATACTAATTATTTACAGTAATATACTTTGTCACCGCGAACACAACGTTTTGTCTTTAGATACTTTATATATATATATTTTTTTACAAAAGGTTTGGACACCCCTGTTAAAATATAATATTGTAAATATCGTAAAATTAAAAAAATATATATATATTCATGCAGCCATCCATTTCCTACCGCTTGTCCCTTTCAGGGTCGGGGGGTCGCTGGAGCCTATCTTAGCTGCATAATTCAATAAAACTATAAAAGTCAGTTAAAAATGAAATAAACAAACAAAACAATGCTATTATAAGGAATTAAAAGGCACACAATGTTTTGTATGAAAAAACATAAAAAAATTACGAAAAACAGCAAAAAGATGTAATGCAATCTAAAACAGATGAAAATGTTATACTAATTATTTTAAAATATCTTTTGTCGTCTATAACACAAAGCTAACAAAGTTTTGTCTTTAAATAAATGTCTGTTTTTTTTTGTTTGTTTTAAAAAAAAAATAAAACAATATCGAAATCAACAGACATCGATGAGTGTCGTCAGGCTCCCTGCTCCAACGGTCGCTGTGAAAACACACCTGGGAGCTTCCACTGCGTTTGTCGCCATGGTTTCAAGCTGAATAACAACACCTGTACAGGTAAAAGGTAGACTGGGATCAGAAAAGAGTAAAGGAATGAATAAATGACTGATGTGTGTGCGTGTGTGTGTGCGTGTGTGTGTGCGTGCGTGCGCGTGTGTGCGCGCGTTTAGATGTGGACGAGTGTGCAGAACCGTCTCAGTGTCCTGGTCAGGTGTGCGTCAACTCTGTGGGATCTTATCGCTGTGTGTCCTGTCAAACTGGGTACACATTGACCAACAGACAGTGCACAGGTACAACGCACGCACACACACACACGTTCTCACAAACAAACACACACACGTCTCTTATCCTTGACAGATGTAAACGAATGTAAGGACGAGACCTTGTGTCTGGGTGGTCAGTGTGTCAACACTGAGGGGTCCTATAAGTGTGTGGATTGTCGCCAAGGCTACCACGCTGTGAACAGAGTGTGTGAAGGTACACACACACACACATGCACAACATTTGTGGGGAATGTGTTGCCAATTGGTGTTTTCCACACAGACATCGACGAGTGTGCTAGTGCCTCAGCTTGTGAGGCGGAGCGCACGTGTGTCAACACTCTTGGCTCGTTCCGTTGCGACTGTCTACCAGGGTATCGAACCTTCGGCCGGGGGCGACAGTGCAGAGGTGAGCCCGCTTCTTCACCCTCTTCACTGACAGGGATGCATTTTGATTGGTTGCGGAGCGGCAATTCAGTACGATGTGAAAAGTTGATCGTTAGCCGCTAATGCTAACGGGTGCTCAGTTGTGGTGTGCACCTGAATGCGCCAACATATAAGGTAACCATGGCAACACTGATATGTGCGTGTGTCGTCAGACATCAACGAATGCTTGGAGGAGAACTGGTGCCCCCCCACAGGAGAGTGTGTCAACACGGCCGGCTCGTACACGTGTGTGTGTCCTCAAGGATTCGCCCTGGGCAGCGACAACAACCGGACCGCCTGTGTCGGTCAGCACCCCTCCCTCTCTTGCGTGGACTTTGAATGTTGCCACGACGATGTCCCGCTCAGTGACGACTCTCGGGTCCTCTGTGCAGACGTGAACGAGTGTGAGCGGTCGAGGGCATGCGCAGACGGCGACTGCGTCAACACCGATGGCTCCTTCCTGTGTCGATGTCATGATGGCTTCACCAACAACCCTGAGAGGAACACCTGCCTTGGTACACTAACACACACGCCGAATGCTAAGGCCATTTTGAAAACTAATACAGTATATAGATGTTTTTAACCTTTTGGGCTCCCCTTAAGTTTGGACCCGGGGACCTGGAAATGTCTGTCATAAAAATGTTAAAGAATAAGTCATACAATAAGCTTATATAATTTTTATTTCATTTTTTTTTATTCAACGCTTAAATAGATAGTTTTTTGGGGGTGTTTTTTATGTTTTATGCTTTTTTTGTCAAAAGCCTGTTTTTTTATGGCAAACACACAAAATATGCAATATTTTCCCCCAAAACATATTTCACAGTGGAATTGTTTAGATGAAGTATTTGGAACCTTGAATAAACATTAATTTTAATTAGTTATTACTTTTTCAATTATTTAAAAACAAGGCCCACTAAAATTATTGGGGATTCAAAAGGGCCCCATTCCTAAAAGTGTTTAAAAAAGGTCATACATTATTTTTTCTATCTTAACGCTTAAGTCTCTAAATAATCTTAAGTTTATTCCATTGATTTATTATTATTTTTCCTTTTTGTCAATAAAATCTTTGGTTGTTGTATGGCGCAAAATATGCAAAATTTTCCCTAAAAATATTTCTAAGTGGAGTTTTTGATGTGAATAATTGTAGCCTTAAATAGGTCAATAATTCATAACAACATAGATTTTTAATTAGTAATTATTTTTTGAACAATGACAGTTTTGTTTAAGTTCCACTTAAAATGATTAGAGATTCAAAAGAGTCCCACTCATAAGTGTTAAAAAAAGTCATACTTTTTTCTTTTTTTTTTACTTTCAACGCTCAAATCTTAAAATCAACTTTAGATCAATCCGTCGATTATATTTTATAATTTTTTTTCCTTATTTCATTTTGCCCTCTTTGTCAAAGAAAAACTTTTTTTTATATGGAAAATGCAAAAAAAAAAAAAGCAATATTTTATCCAAAATATTTCAAATTGGAATTTTTGATGTAAAGTAAAAACGATGCCAATTTTATTTTTCAAAATTCCCCCTTAAAATTGTTTGGCATTTAAAATTCCACCATCTCTAAACTTGTTAAAAAAGGTTTTTCTTTTTTACTTTCAACGCTTACAGTACGTTTTTAGATCAACTTCAGACCAATCTGTTATTTGTTTTTATTATTTTTTCTTGGGGTTTTGCCCCTTCTGTTAAAGAAAACTTTGTTTTTCATATGGCGAACACAAACTATGCAGCATTTCCACCCCAAAAAAAATCTCAAAGTGGAGGTTTTGATGTGACTTAAAACAATGACAAAAGTCCCACTTAAAATTATTGGGGATCCAAAAAGACCCCACTTATAAAAGTGTTAAAAAAAGGTCATACATTATTTTTTAAGAGCATTATCTTTCAACGTTTACAGTTAGTCTCGAGATCAACTTCAAATCAATCTGTCAATTATATTTATTATTTTTCTCTTTTTTTGCCCTTTTGTCAATGAAAACTTTGTTTTTTATATGGCAAATACACAAAATATGCAATATTTTCCCCCAAAAAATATTTCAAAATGGAATTTTTGATGTGTAGTAATTGGAGTCTTGTGTAGGTCAATTAATCATAACAACATTGATTTTAATTAGTGCTTACTTTTTAGGCAATGACTACTATGATTGTGTTAAAAGAGTCAATATTGCAATTTTTCTTGTTGCATTTTACCCGTTTGCTCTTTTATTACACTTCTTTAATTTTTTTTAATAGTATTTTTAGAAAGTGCCACAGGCCGTATATGTTCTTCCTGTCGCTGGTCCTGGCTGCTTTCAAGTGTGTGTGTGCGTGTGCGTGTGCGTGTGTATGTGTGTGTCCATGACAGATGTGGACGAGTGCGTCTCGTCTGGCGGTTCAGTCTGTGGCGCGCTCAGGTGCGAGAACACCATCGGTTCTTACCGTTGCCTCACTTCCTGTGATCCGGGCTTCCAGGTGTCTGCTTCTGGTCAGTGTGAGGGTGAGTAAACATCTGCAGGTGCACACAGATGCGCTCCTGGCGTGGGAATAACTATTTTCTCCTCTTACCAGACGTGGACGAGTGTGTTAACAGGACGGTGTGCGGCGATCATGCCGTCTGTCAGAACTTGGTCGGAACATACGTGTGCCTTTGTGACCAAGGTTTTACCTCCACCTCTGATGGAAAGTTCTGCGTGGGTACGTCCGTCCAAACTACAAACATGACATTAACATGTCAACTGTGCCGCACGTCGCCATGGAAACAACATATTAACAGTTGTCATGTTGCGTCTTCCAGACGAGGACGAGTGTGTGTCCATGCCAGGTGTGTGTGGCTCTGCTCGATGTGACAACATGGAAGGGTCCTTCATGTGTGAATGCGACACACCTGGAGAAGAGTTCGACACCACGAGTAGACATTGTGTGAGCACCCCGCCGTCAACACCACAGCGAGGTACACACACAAGGACCAAATTTAGATTAAAAAACTAAGGAGGCATGATGAATTATTCTATACGTAGTTTTTTTTCACTTGCATTTTGTTTTTTAATACTGTTTTACTCAAACCTAAATGCTTTTAGTTGCATTTTCTGATACACTCAAACGGACCAAATTTAGATTCCACAATTGGCTCGAGTACAGGGGGGCGTGAATGATGGCGTCTCACTCTTACTTGTACTGTAAACACACATCTGACCACGGATTTGTCAGCTGCTGTGTGCTGTCAATCATCGTCATGCAGCGACAGAAAGCCAATCAATGAGCCTGTGGGCGGTCTAAAGGGTCACGCTGCAGTTCAAGCGGTGGTTTTCCCGCCTGGCACAAGTGTTTGACTCGTCTCTGTTTAATAGCGTAACATTGTTTTTGCACATAACACATTTTGATCTTTTTTTTATTTTCAAAACCAATACGATATGTATTGTAATCATTAGGCCCCCCCCTCAATTTTGGTGAATGTTAATGGCCCCGGAGGACCCATAATGGTACCAGTCAATAAAGTGTTAAAAACAAATCATATATATATTTTTTAATTTCAAGTTAGTATTAAATGTCTATAAATCAACTCCAGAGCTGTCTGTTGACATAAAGTTTTAATTTTTTTTTATGTGTTATGCCCTTTTTGTCAAAGAAAACCATGTTTTTTATGGCAGAAAAAATAATTGCAGCATTAAATAGGTACATATTTCATAACAACATTGTTTTTAATTCTTTATTACTTTTTGAACAATGACAGTTTGAATAAAACAAATCTGACTCTAGGTCTCGAGGAGACAAAAAGCCCCCAAGTGTTAAAATTAAGTCATATCAATATATATTATTTTTACTTTCAACGCTTCAATCTCGAGAGCAACTCCAGATCTGTCGATTATAAGTTTTATTATTTTTTGAGCAATGTCTCTTTTGCACTTTTGTGTTACTAGGTCAATATATTTTCTCGCTACATTACACCTGTTTGCTCTTTTATTCGACTTTTTTTAATGTTTTTTTTTTATTGTGCCACCGGCCTTTAAAAATGAGCTGCGAGTCCCACTTTGCACACCTCTGCCTCAGATGTTCTACTGTATTTGTCTTTCTTTCTCCCCAACAGGGACTTTCCCCATCGGCCCCTCTTCTCCGTCGTCCTCCACCTTCCATGCCGGTGTATTTGACCTTGCTCCGGTGCTTCCCCGCCTGCCCGCGGCCGGCCCCGGCGAGCTCAGAGAGTGTTACTATAACCTGGCAGACGGCGGCTCCTGCAGCCTGCTGGCCGCCAACACCAGCCAGCAGGAGTGCTGCTGCACGCTGGGGGAGGGGTGGGGCCTGGGCTGCCAGTACCACGCCTGCCCCCTCATCGGCACAGGTGAGACGACGCTCATTGCAAGGGCTTTTAACCTTTTTGACCTCGAGGCCCATTTTTTCCACTACAGAGGGGGCTAATTCAGAGGTAGCATTCAAGTGGGTTCCACCCACTTAAATTTTACCTGTGAATTATTAATCTAACTCCTGATTATAATTGTATACAATAATTATATCAAACCTACTTTTTGTTTAACAGGTTAACATCCTTGCTAAGGACTTGAAAGCATGTGTTCATCACAAAGATTATTGTCAAGGCTTTTTTTTTTTACAAATGTTTACAAAAATAAATACTAATCAAATATACTGCAAAAGAAGGGACTCTGATGAAAAATAAATGTACGTACAATTACGCATCGCTAAAAAGAATTTCTAACCAAATTATTAATAAGTAGTATAAATGTTTTTTCAATAAACTGTGGATTATATTTAAGTGCAAATTAAAATAAAGCCTCACCACTTTAATCATAATTTTTGCGCTTAAAAAACTCTATGACTTTAGCTCCAGACTTCTTCTGTTTGATTGATAGAGAGTGGAGTATGAAGAGAGTACGGCCAACTTGGTTTCAAGCAATCTCCTCAATGTCTGGTCAAAAGGCACTCACCTGGCTACTGGGTGCCATGACTGCTACCAACTTTGAGCTTATGCTCAGTGTTTGCGGCACTTCGTTGTTAGTTTTTCAAGGCATAAAAATGCTGCTTCACCTGAGAGAATTGTAAAAAAAAAACAAAAAAACATTGCTTTCCCCGCAACCCATAAAGAAGACAAGTATCAACAGTGGAGAGCCACCGTGCGAGGTGAACACAGACGCTAATACGAATAATAACAAAATAAATTAATGAATTCAAGAGATGGTTTGACAAAATCATACTCTTTAATCTCAGTAAAATAAAAAAAAAAGCAATTCGGAAACAGTAGAAGAGGAAGTGAAACACAAATACAAATAGACGGAGGTGTAACGATAGATGATAAAATTAACAGGAAATCTCATAAACCCACAAGTAGTGGCAAGAAATAAGTTATAATGAATGCAGCAACATATGTTCTGGACCAAAAATGACTCCTTATTTTCTACTGCTCGCCAGTGGTACCAGATCTGAGTTGTTGTGCAGAAATATGGGGGGAAAATTACAAAAATAGGCTTATTCACTTAGCATGTTTCAAAAAAGCAAGATGAGTTATAATAATACATAATAAGTGATACCTAGGGTGATTACAAATACATTGGAGGCATTTTTCTCATATTTACTACACAATTCCTTTGGATTGTTGGTCTAAAGCTAATGAAGATTGTGGCAAAATAAGGATAATAATAGGGCTGTGAATCTTTGGGCACCACACGATTCGATTATTCCGGTAATGATTTAATTTAGAATCAATTCTCAATTCAAAATGATTCTCGATTCAAAATCAATCCTTTTAAATAACATTGGGTGCCGGTTCTCTGATTAACTACATTAAGAAAATAGATAAACCGCTCTATTCAATTTCTATATTACTTCAAATAAAACTGGTTTTGTATGATAAAAGTATATCCAAACATTTAATAGTCAAAATATTAACAAGGCAAGAGGAAAAAGTATTTCACACTTCTCTTTTTTTAAGGAAATCTGTACAGCAGATATGATTGTCTACATCAGTGGTTCTCAACCTTTTTTTAGTGATGTACATCCTGTGAATATTTATTTTATTCCAGTACCCCCTAATCAGAGCAAAGCATTTTTGGTTGAAAAAAAGAGACAAAGAAGTAAAATACAGCACTATGTCATCAGTTTCTGATTTATTAAATTGTAAAACTGCGAAATATTGCTCATTTGTAGTGGTCTTTCTTGAACTATTTGGAAAAAGATATAAAAATAACTAAAAACTTGTTGAAAAATAAACAAGTGATTCAATTCTAAATAAAGATTTCTACACATAGAAGTAATCATCAACTTAAAGTTCCCTCTTTGGGGATTGTAATAGAGATCCATCTGGATTCATGAACTTTATTCTAAACATTTCTTCACAAAAAAATAAATCTTTAACATCAATATTTATGGAAGATGTCCACAAAAAAATCTATCTGTCAACACTGACTATTGCATTGTTTCATTTCTTTTCACAGTTTATGAACTTACATTCATATTTTGTTGAAGTATTATTCAATAAAGGGCTTCACGGTGGGAGAGGGGTTAGTGCGTCTGCCTCACAATACAAAGTTCCTGCAGTCCTGGGTTCAAATCCAGGCTTGGGATCTTTCTGTGTGGAGTTTGCATGTTCTCCCCGTGAATGCATGGGTTCCCTCCGGGTACTCCGGCTTCCTCCCACTTCCAAAGACATGCACCTGGGGATAGGTTGATTGGCAACACTAAATTGGCCCTAGTGTGTGAATGTGAGTGTGAATGTTGTCTGTCTATCTGTGTTGGCCCTGCGATGAGGTGGCGACTTGTCCAGGGTGTGCCCTGCCTTCTGCCCGATTGTAGCTGAGATAGGCGCCAGCGCCCCCCGCGACCCCGAAAGGGAATAAGCGGTAGAAAATGGATGAATGGATGGATTATTCAATAAATATATTTATAAAGGATTTTTGAATTATTGCTATTTTTAGAATATCTTAAAAAAATCTCACGTACCCCTTGGCATACCTTCAAGTACCCCCAGGAGTACGTGTACCCCCATTTGAGAAACACTGGTCTACATCAGTCATGTCAAGGCCACCGGGCCAGATCCGGCCCACGAATGGATTATCTGTGGCCCCCAGGATGATATTTGATTAGTAATTTAATCGTCCCACAGGCCACAGCCTCCTGCTTTGAAGGAAGTTTGTTTTTGTCTGTGAGCCTGTGGAAAAATTGTTTCACTTTAAATTAGTGATAGAGCCATACAAAATGTTGGATTATTGAATTAATAATTGAATAAAATACAGTACACTGTGTTAGGTCTTGGTTCAATAGGTCATGTGCAATCATTTTTAATATGTCTTAATAAACATTGAACCAATCCGGCCCTCTGGTTGTAGCAAATTATTTTTTTGGGCCCTGTGATGTATTTGACTTTGACATCCCTGGTTTACATCCACAATATGATTTGCCTAAGTGGCCGAACAGGACAGATTAAAAAAAAAAAAAAAAAAAAAAATATATATATATATATATATATATATATATATATATATTTTTTTTTTTAATTGATTAAAAATCGTTACAAATAAGAATCGCGATTAATTCAAAAATCTTTGACACAACTGGTAATAAGTTAATAAGTTTATTGCGCCGCCGTCAGGTGTGTGTTAGAGTGCCTGCTGGTCACCAAACACTGCAGGAGTGTAGCAGCGTCAAATACGGCCCCAAAATTCTACCTTCACCAAATAAAAGCATATTATTATTGTAATTTTTGGAGTTAGGGTACGTTCAGAACTACATATTGTATTATTTTGGTTTATTTTGTCAGTAAAACTAACGTCAAAATGAAAGCAATTGCATGCATGTCCTTGCTACCAAGGACATGCATATATATATATATATATATATATATATATATATATATATATATATATATATATATATATATGCATCTCCTCTCGTTTAGTTGGCCATACCCTTTATACACCACTCTGCTTTGACATTGTCCTTACTGCCACAAGTGGTGGAAATGTGTATCACAACGGAGTACCGCTGGGGCATTTTTTTGGCAGCCCCAATAATCGTTAAGAAACGCCGCTTTACTGAGTGGTCATGTTTGACGGTTTGTGTGCAGCGGACTTTCTGTCGCTGTGTCCAAGTGGGAGAGGATACGTGTCCACAGGAGCTGGAGCCTTCAGCTACAAAGGTGTACACACACACACACACACACACGCACACATACTTCTCCTATACTGCTCACTGCCACTAAGGGGCGTATGTGCATGCTATGTGAGGGCGGCAATGATATACTGTGGTAGATTAAGCCCTGTTATTACAGTCCTCCTTGACATCTACCGGCATTCGGGTGTAATCAGCATTCCACACTAATCCTGTTAACATCTCACTCAAGTGTGAACATTTGTGCTCATTTTTCAGAGAAAAGCGTCTGTAAACTATTTATCTTTCAAAAGAAATATCACGTTTTTGCCATCAATGTTTACTGTTTGCCAGATGTGGACGAGTGCAAACGCTTCCATCCAGAGGTGTGTAAGAGCGGAGTGTGTGTCAACAACATTCCTGGGTACAACTGCTACTGCTCCAGTGGATTTGTGTACAGCAGCACTCTGCTGGAGTGTGTTGGTAAGATCAAAAACACACAAACACACGCACACACACACTTCTTTTTGATTATTGTGGTCATGTAACGAGATGAAAGAGTGAAGGAAGGTTGAATAACAGTGTCACTGGCTACCTAAAGTTAGCACACAACAGAACATGTCAGCCTTCATGATTTGTTTATCAAAGTGTGGCCACACCAGAGCAAAACAAAAGTAAAACATCACTGATCATGCAAGTCATGTGACCACAACACACACAATGGTCCCATGAGTTGTATGAAAATATTTTACAGAGTACACACAAGAAACCCCTTGTTTCCGTAGTTGGAATTATTAATTACAAATTGAATATTTTCATAACTCTTTACGACCTTCTAATAGGTTATTTAGCATTGTGAGAGCCCTCTGGGCATTAAATAACACCCACATAGTCACCCTTACACTCCTGTAATCCAATATAGTAATGCTGAGCCAATCAGTGGCCACAATACTGAACACAGCACTCTGATTGGTTTGGTCTCATCTGGCTGCCAATACTGCTGTATATTTGATATTTACAGTTCATTTAGACATTGTTATGCTTGAAATTGCTTGTTGTCGGCCAAAAATACATGAATTATGTCTGAAAATAAAATAAAATCGGGTATAAAGTGGAATATGGCTAAAAATAGGTTATTGACTTCGGGGTTTGAGGTGAGGAGTGTAGTGTAATAGGTTTGTTGGGATCGGTACCAAAATGTTTTTTCAATACTTTTCAAAATAAAGGGCATCACAATAAATGTCGTTATTGGCTTTATTTTAACAGAAAATCTTAGGATACATTAAACATATGTTTCTTATTGCAATCAAAGAAGAATTCTGTCATTAAATAAGATAGTTAATATACTAGACGGGGCAGCACAGTCGTAAAGGAGTTAGTGCGTCTGCCTCACAATACGGAGGTCCTGTGTTCGATCCTGCGTTTGGGATATTTCTGTGTGGAGTCTGCATGTTCTCCCTGTGACTGCGTAGGTTCTCTCCGGGTACTCCGGCTTCCTGCCACCTCCAAAGACATGCACCTGGGGATAGGTTGATTGGCAACACTAAATTGGCCCTAGTGTGTGAATGTGAGTGTGAATGTTGTCAGTCTATCTGTGATGTGCTGGCGACTTGTCCAGGGTGTACCCCGCCTTTCGCCCAAATGCAGCTGAGATAGGCTCCAGCACCCACCGCCACCCTGAACGGGACAAGCGGTAGAAAATGGATGGATGGATGGAACGTGGGTTTTAGTAGTAAGTAAGCAAGCAAACAAAGGTTCCTAATTGTCTGCTGACGTATGCAGTAACATATTGTGTCATTTCTCATTATATTATTCTGTCAAAATGATAATGTATTATAATCTACTTGTTCATTTACTGGTAATATTTGCTTAGTTTCTGTTTCAACATGTTCTATCTACACTTCTGTTAAAATGTAATAATCACTTATATTTCTGTTGTTTGATACTTTACATAAGTTTGGGGTGATACTGCAAATTTGGGTATGGATCCGATACCTAGTAGTTACAGGACCATGCACTGGTCAAAATTAAAGTTATCTTGTGTCCAGGATTGTAGTTCCTAAACTTATATACAAAACAAAAAAAATATTTGGTGATGTAGTCATTGTAGTATCGAATAGATACGGCTCTTGTACTTTGTCGTTGCAGTTGATATCTTTATAAATTCCCCCATTTGTTAACATTGAGAAGCGCGAGCTTTAGTATTATTATTATTATTATTATTTTATCCTCCTACGGTGTGTAGTGAAGCATGTTTCGCTGTTCCTCGTCCTGCAGCGTAAAAAACCCCATGAAATTCCCTCGCACATGTAATCGTCCAGCGGGGGTGGTGATATTTGTGAGAGTTTTCCACAACTATGTCATGAAATCACCTGCCGCCAACACACACTCACACACCCGCGTGTCAACAAACCGTGACTGTGTACACTTGTTGTTGTCTGTCGTGTCCACAAGAAGTTCCACATAAGTGGGAAAAAGTGACATCGTGGTCACTGTGGTTAGACTGGCATTTAGATAAAAAAAACAATTCCGTAAAAAATAGGGATAACGCCATACCAATGTTTCATGTCTGATAAAGGTATTGGTATAAACACCTTATATCCTCTTTTTTTCAGTTTTTTATTTTCTTTATCACAGGCTGCCTAAACTTACGCCATACTAAAAGCTCATTGTGTTATATATTAATACTTATATTTATTATACTTATTTACAATAAGTGCTAATGTTGTATTATTATTCAATATTATTGTGATATTGTATTTATTATATATTTGTTTCCTGATTATTTTATCCAGAAATTTCAGAATACGTGTGAAAGTGTATTTGTGTCTTCAGACCTGGACGAGTGTGAGCAGGAGACGTGTGTTGGAGGCCAGTGCGTCAACACAATCGGTTCATATTATTGCAGCTGTCCGCCGCCTCTGATGCTTGACGACACCCAGCGCAACTGTGTTAATTCGTCTCACCTCAACCTGGGTGAGCCGCCTTCAAGGACCAATGCAGGCCGTGAATATCCATGAGGGACAATGACTTCATTTGTGCTGCAGATGACAACCTGTCAGTGTGCTGGCAGACCGTCAGCGCCGACTTCATGTGTCAGAGTCCCCTCTTGGGGGCGCAGGTCACCTTCACGGACTGCTGCTGTCTGTATGGCGACGGCTGGGGCATGGAGTGTGCCCTCTGCCCTGCTACTGACTCTGGTGAGACAACGCCTCACACACTTCACATCCATACATGTTTTCTAGATCGTCAAATTTTTTTCACCAAGTACCACATCAGAAAAGACTTGGCTCTCCAAGTACCACCATAATGACCAACATTCAAATACAGTAGTGTAGTAGGCCTGAATATTCATTAAAAACAAGGCATCACTGTTATTTAAGAAGTGTATTTAAGATGTATTACGTATATATTTAATATACTCTTTGAACAGTAACACTGTGTTAGAATTAGATTAGATAGTACTTTATTTATTCCTTCAGGAAAATTAAAATTTTCAGCACGTATTTCAGAATGTATAATTACCATATTTTCTGGACTATAGAGCAATGTATTTCAACCACTGTGTTGCGGCACACTAGTGTACCGTGAGATATTGTCTAGTGTGCTGCGGGAGATTATGTAATTTCACCTAATCTGGTTAAAAATATTTTTTGAAAACCAGTAATTATAATCCGCAAATGTGCCGTTGTTGAGTGTCGGTGCTGTCTAGAGCTTGGTCGGCAGAGTAACTTTATAATACTCTTCCATATCAGTAGGTTTCAGCAGGTAGCTAATTGCTTTGTAGATGTCGCGAACATGGTTTGTCGTGATCAAAATATGCAGACAGTGGGAGGCAGTGTGCAGGTAAAAAGATATCTAAAGCTTAAACCAAAAATAAACAGAAGGCAAGTGCCGCTAAGAAAAGGCATTGAAGCTTAGGGATGGCTATAAAAACCGAAGCCAAAACTGAACTGGTTGCAAAATAAACAAAAACAGAAAGCTGGACGACAGCAAAGACTTACAGCGTGTGGAGCAGCAGACGGCGTCCACAAAGTACATCCGTACATGACATGACAATAAACAACAAAAAGGAGCACAAGACAAGAACTAAAACACTGCACAGGAAAACAGCAAAAAACTCCAAATAAGTCACGGCCTGATGTGACAGGTTGTGACATTACAGCTACTTTGAGACAAGAGCTATAGTGATGCATGCTTTGAATTCATATCCCACAATTGCGAGAACAACTTCTTACTGTCAATATCGGCTGCTGAGTTTCATTTTTTTATGTTTTCTGCTGGTGGTGTGCCTCGAGATTTTCTCAATGAATAAAATGTGCCTTGCCTCAGGTAAGGTTGAAAATCACTGCTTTGGAGCGCACCAGGATATAAGATGCACCCATCAAATTTTAGAAGAAAATGTTTTCCTTAATATTGGCTGCACCGCACTATAAGCTGCAGATATACTGTAAAGGTTGTGAAATTAGTTTTTACACAGTAATACTGTATGTACAATATATACACTGCAAGTATACAAACCCTGTTTCCATATAAGTTGGGAAATTGAGTTAGATGTAAATATAAATGGAATACAATGATTCGCAAATCATTTTCAACCCATATTCAGTTGAATGCACTACAAAGACAAGATATTTGGTGTTCAAACTCATGAACTTTATTTTTTTTGCAAATAATAATTAACTTAGAATTTCATGGCTGCAACATGTGCCAAAGTAGTTGGGAAAGGGCATGTTCACCACTGTGTTACATCACCTTTTCTCTTAACAACACCCAATAAACGTTTGGGAACTGAAGAAACTAATTGTTGAAGCTTTGAAAGTGAAATTATTTCCCATTCTTGTTTTATGTCGAGCTTTAGTCGTTCAACAGTCCAGGGTCTCTGCTGTCGTATTTTACGCTTCGTAATGCGCCACACATTTTCGATGGGAGACAGGTCTGGACTGCAGGCGGGCCAGGAAAGTACCTGCACTCTTTTACTATGAAACCACACTGTTGTAACACGTGGCTTGGCATTGTCTTGCTGAAATAAGCAAGGGCGTCCATGATAACTTTGCTTGGATGACAACATATGTTGCTCCAAAACCTCTATGGATCATTCAGCATTAATGGTATCTTCAAAGATGTGTAAGTTATCCATGCTTTGAGCAATAATGCACCCCCATACCATCACAGATGCTGGCTTTTGAACTTTGCGCCTATAACAATCCGGATGGTTATTTTCCTCTTTGTTCCAGAGGACACCACGTCCACAGTTTCGAAATATAATTTGAAATGTGGACTCGTCAGACCACACAACACTTTTTCACTTTGCATCAGTCCATCTTAGATAAGCTCGGGCCCAACGAAGCCAGCCGCGTTTGTGGGTGTTGGTGATAAATGGGTTCGGCTTTGCATAGCAGAGTTTTAACTTGCACTTACAGATGTAGCAACCAACTGTAGTTACTGACAGTGGTTTTATGAAGTGTTCCTGAGCCCATGTGGTGATATCCTTTACACACTGATGTCGGTTGTTGATGCAGTACTGCCTGAGGGATGAAAGGTTCATATTATCATCGCTTACGTGCAGTGATTTCTCCAGATTCTCTGAACCTTTTGATGATTTTACGGACCGTAGATGGTAAAATCCCTAAATTCCTTGCATAGGCTTGTTGAGAAATGTTGTCCTAAAACTGTTCGACAATTTGCTTACAAAGTGGTGACCCTCACCCCACCCTTGTTTGTGAATTACTTAGCATTTCATGGAAGCTGCTTTTATACCCAATCATGGCACCCACCTTTTCCCAATTAGCCTGCACACCTGTGGGATGTTCCAAATAAGTGTTTAAAGAGCATTTCTCAACTTTATCAGTATTTATTGCCACCTTTCCCAACTTCTTTGTCACGTGTTGCTGGCATCAAATTCTAAAGTTAATGATTATTTGCAAAAAAAGAAATGTTTATCAGTTTGAACATCAAATACAGTGGGGCAAAAAAGTATTTAGTCAGCCAACGATTGTGCAAGTTCTCCCACTTAAAATGATGACAGAGGTCTGTAATTTTCATCGTAGGTACACTTCAACTGTGAGAGACAGAATGTGAAAAGAAAATCCAGGAATTCACATTTTAGGAATTTTAAAGAATTTATTAGTAAATTATGGTGGAAAATAAGTATTTGATCAACCATTCAAAGCTCTCACTGATGGAAGAAGGTTTTGGCTCAAAATCTCACGATTTATGGCCCCATTCATTCTTTACTTAACACGCATCAATCGTCCTGTCTCCTTAGCAGAAAAACAGCCCCAAAGCATGATGTTTCCACCCCTATGCTTCACAGTAGGTATGGTGTTCTTGGGATGCAACTCAATATTCTTATTCTTCCAAACACGTCGAGTTGAGTTTATACCAAAATGGATACATGGATGATACAGCAGAGGATTGGGAGAATGTCATGTGGTCAGATGAAACCAAAATAGAACTTTTTGGTATAAACTCAACTCCTCGTATATATATATACACACTACAAGAGTGTATATATATATATATATATATATATATATATATATATATGTATATGTATATGTGTGTGTATGTATATATATGTGTATGTGTATATATATATATATATGTGAGTGTTTGTGTGTGTGTGTGTGTATAATATAGTAACACACCTTCATAACAATAAGTAATATGTACAATTTACACAGTGCAAGTATATATATAATGTAGTAACCAACACCTTCATAATATGTAATATGTACAATTTACACAGTGCAAGTATATATATAATTTAGTAACAGACACCTTCATAATATGTAGTATGTACAATTTACACAGTGCAAGTATATATATAATGTACTAACAGACACCTTTATAATAAAATAGGCTAACTTTAATATGTTCACTATATACAGGATTTTGATCATTTTAATCATTTACGGGATTTATTTCTTCCGTACATTGATTTCTGTTTCCCTTGCACCGCATGTATGATTTGTGGCAACATGTGTGTTCCTACTTGTTGTAATCATGGCAGACTTGGTAACAGACAACAAAGACAACTATTTTTGGACAAATGAGGATTCACAACTTCATAGTTTTGAAGCTGAATATACAGAGGATGAACTGCTGCTTCTAGAAGCCAGCACAAAGAAGAAGGTGAGACGTTGGAGCAAAGGAAAGCCGGGAGAGGGGGATGAAACTGATTTTGATGCTATAAATATGGAACTTGGAGACAAGCTATTTCGACATAAATGGAGTACTTACCCAAAATCAACAGGAAACATCCCCGGCCAGCTGGACCAAATGAACAACTGTCCATCAGTAAAGTCACTACATATCGACCATAATACACGCAGTACATACGCTGTTTGGCTAGCTGTGTACAAACAAAACATGAAACAATACTTTACTGTAATATGATTGTTGATATTTGTCAGTTAGTACAGATTGTTGTCCTACAAACTCAAACTTGTTTCGTGCTGACTTAGAATCTAGCTTATCTCTTGCTGTAGTTAGCTTTTACGGCTAATACCGAAGCATGGTGATGTGTTACTGCGCTAGAAAAAGAGTTCCTCAGTGTTCACTCTTACAATAACTGTCGCTATAGCTGGGTTATTATACAGGTTACAGAACATAAATGAAGTATTGTTGGCGGTTTTTGAATGCATTTTTGAAGTGATTTAGAGGTAGAACTGATTGCTCCCATTGTTAGACTGCAAAAAAACCCCAACTTTTGTCTTGTTGTCTCATAATGATTGTGAACGATAGTCAACATTCCCCAAAAAAGTGCACTCCTCTTTCAAAGTGGTGGTGTGTCCACAGATGACTTTGCCAGCCTGTGCAGTTCGTTTCCCCCTCCCGTGTTTCCCGAACCTTTCCCGGACTCGACTGGACCAGACACACCTGAACGAGGAAGAGTGGGAGGTATGAATTATTTTGTTTATTTTCATTTCTAGAATTCTCAAAGTCCTCGTCTGATCTCCTTTTCGACTTCCCTTCTGCTCCCGCTTAGCTCCCCTGTTCTTCCCTCCCTTCAGTAGCGACCCTTTCCCCCCCAGCACGGACTATGGTGGTCCCGAGGAGTATGAGGATTACTCCCCAGGGAGGGGTGGCCGGCCTCGGGCCAGCCTCAGCCTGCCTGGTGCCGTTTACAGAGGGGAGCCCTTTGAGTGAGGGGACTACTTTCTGAGGCGTATGAATACCCGGCAGACGTTGCATTGACACGTATGTTCTACGTTGATGTGCGGCAGTGGTTACTACACCAACCCCAGTGGATCGCCATTCAGGCCTTCGGACCCCCGGATGGAGCGGGCCTTCGGGGCTGGGCCGCCACCCCCGCCCCGGCCTGGCACTCCTCCTCTGGGCCTGGCTCCTCGACCAGGAGCCTACGAGGATCTAGCGGAGGAGGAAGAGGAGGACTCTTGGGGGCCGGGCCCGCCGTTCCCCCCCTTCGATGACAGGAGCAGAGGGGGCGGGGCCCTGAGAAGGGTGTACGAGAGTGAGTTTTAAGGGAGAAATAACGCACCACCAAAGCATGGCCACCGCGACGGCATCACTTCCTGTGCTCCTCAGGGCGTTATGACTCCTACGCGGGACTGAGCGCGGCGGAGGATTGTGGATTCCTCCACGACTGCCAGAACGGCAGCTGCATCCGCGTGGACGAGGGCTACACCTGCGACTGTTACCACGGTTACCAGCTGGACATGACCACCATGACGTGCACAGGTGCGACACAGCCGCTTCCTCTTTTAGCGCCGAGTCACCTCGCTGTTTTGTTCGCAGATGTCAACGAGTGCGAGGACGCCGTGGACGTGGACTTCCCGTGCGTCAACTCGCGCTGCGTCAACACGGACGGCTCTTTCCGCTGTGTGTGTCGGAGAGGCTACGTCATGTCCCGCAGGCCCAATCACTGTGTGGCCGCCTAGACTGCACCATAGCGGTTTGGATATGAAGACCTGTATTATTTACTTCCAACTAAACCCCAGCGGGACCCCAACATGGCCATTAGCATTGGTGTTAGCTTGAAGCTAGCCACGATTAGCCTCTACAAAGTCGGTCAAACAGCGAAATATTTAAACAAATCCGGTTCTCCATCAAGCAGTGATTGATATTAAAGCCCTCCTAAAGTCTTACGATGTTAAAACAAACATCTAACAGCCCCAACAAGCATTTGAAGTGCCTAGCTAAAAGCTACATTCGTAGTTAGCCATTAGCTTACTGATAAGCATGCTAGGAATTGAAATGTTCTGAATTTTTTTTTTTTTTTTAAAACCTCAACTTAATTTAATATTTAATTGTGTCCCCTTAAATATGTTGTAACTTTACATCCGACAAAACCCCAAACTTGATTTAATTAAAATAAAATTCAGTTCTATGGTTAAAAATAACAAATCTAAAAGCTCTATAATTGTGTTTCTTATTAAAGAACCCATTTGAATCTTCTTTAGTGTAGACTTTCTAGTTAGTGTTTTTTTTCTATTACAAGTATTTGATAACAGCTTCCACGCCAAATGTACATATGGAAGAATATTTCATATCCTGTGTTATGCCCGTGTTGTGATGAACTTTTAAAGGTGACGACGTTCTACCATGCACTGTAAGTCGTGCCAGAGACTTGATTTTATATTTATATTTACAAAGTCATCCTACTCCTTGTCTCTGGTACCTTTTTTTTGGAAATGGAATTATATTTGCACACCTTTTCATCTAAACATGTGTTTGTGTTCCTTTGTTTGGTGTGGAAAGTGTGTGCGTGTGTGTTTGTGTGTGTGTGTGTGTGTGTGTGTGTGTGTGTGTGTGTGTGTGTGTGTTAGGCGGGGTGTGCAGTGGATTTGGCACCTGGAGGTATTTTGTTCAAATCCATGACATATGAGGTCAGTCGATCTGCTTTTCAAACTTTAAGTAATAATAAAATTACAAGTTAGCTTGTTAATGTTAGCATGCTAACATTTAGCAGGTCACGTACCAAGTTTTATGACTGAGATGTATCGTGGCAAAATTGGCTAACAAGTTTCCATGCTAACAGTTAGCATATGTCACGTTCCAAGTTACATGACTCGAGTTAACGGTTGCAAAAATAGTTTAAATAATAACATGTTAATGTTGGCATACGTCACGTACCAAGTTACTCTGAGGTGTACAGGGACAAAATTAGCTAAAAAGGTTAGCTTGTTAACGTTAGTATACTAACAGTTAACGTATAGGTCACTCAGCAAATTGAATGAGGAGGAAAATTGGCAAAAAACTTAGCATGCTAACGTTAGCATATGTCAAGTTCCAAGTTATATGACTCTGGTAAACGGTTGCAAAATTAGCTAAAAAAAAAATAAATTTACAAAAGTTAGCATGCTAACAATTAACATAGGTTGTGTACCAATATATTAAGGTGAGGTGTTTGGCTGCAAAACTAACTAAAAAGAGTTAGCTAGTTAATGTTAGCATGCTAACAGTTAACATAGGTCATGTACCAAGATTTATGACTCAGGTGTATGGGGGCAAAAATGGCTAAAAAGTTAGCATTTTAACAGTTATTATATGTTAAGTTCCAAGTTATATGATTGGGGTAAACGGTTGCAAATTTACCTGAAAAAAAAATGGTATGTTAAGTGTTAGCATGCTAACAGTTAGCATAGGTCACATACCAAGTTATATGACTGTAAGGCGTACGAGGGCAGAATTACTTAAAAAGTTATCATATGTTAAGTTCCAAGTTATATTATCGGTAAACGAATGCAAAATTGTCTTTAAAAAAAAAAGTTTGCATTTTATGTTGAGTAAATGGTTGCAAAATTTGCACAAAAAAAGAATTTGGTATGCTAATGTTACTATGCTTTACAACTTTCACACAATACAAAGAGACAGCTTAGGATTTAAATAGAAAAACTGGAATAATACATTTCCGTAATATGTTTATAAAAGTGTAGAATAATTCATCTATCTGTAACAATAAGCTTGTTGACCCAAACTAATCCTACCTGCTTCTGTAACTTTAATGCCTTCTGTTTATTTGCAGATAAAGCTTGTACACACACACACACACACACACACACACACACACACACACACACACAGGTAATGAGATTAAACAGGTCCACTCAGTACCAGCACTGAACCTGTGAGCAAGCGGAATATCAGCTTACACAACGTGTATCCTATTCAATCATTTATATTATTATAAATATGACTAATAATACTTATAATAATGTAAATATTATCAGTAACATTTATATTATAAAATAATAATATTTATAAATATTAAGATAGGCTCCAGCAACCCTGCAAGGGACAAACAGCCTTGAATGAATGGATGGATGGAATATGTATACTATAAAAATGTTGAGTATTTATGTATCATAAATATTAATATTATTTATGATTCTTATATCATTATAATGTATAGTTCTATAGTAATTGTTATTAATTTGATTATTGCAGAAGAGTAACAAGGCTTTTCATTACGCTCCCTATCACCCCTAGTGGTGTGTTTTTGTTGCGTCTATTCATGCACAAGAGTGGGTGTTGGTCAGTGTGCTGGTTCTGTCCGGTCCAAAAACTTCTTAAAGGACAGTAAGTGAGAGTGTGGAGACGCTGCTCCAGGGGGAACCCTGACCTGCACTGACCTGGATCCCTGCAGGCAGCTGAGCTGCAGAGATTCCAGGTCGACTCAGAGCCGCCGTGACCCTGATTTGCACCCACCCAGAACCGTCAGGTCCACTTTGTACGACTCTTTGATGCCGCTGAGGCGGTTCTTTCCTTTGAGTTGCATTTTGGCCCCGCAGTGATGGGATCGCGGGTTAGATTCCCCGCCGTGTTTACAACGTTGTGATGTTTCATAACCGCGCGGACGGCCTACATCTGTCACTGTCCAAATCAATAGAGATGATTGAAGAACGGTCCATCGCCTGATTGGCTGAGCCGCCTGGCCTGGCCCCGCCCACTCACTGCCACCACAGGAGGCAGATAAATACGAGACAAGTTCAGATGAGTTCCTTCCTTTTGTCATCTGACTGTTCCAACATTGAATTGTTACTACTGCACCTGAACGCACCGTCTCTCTACTTTTACATCAGGTTCTGAAGTGGACTGGATCTGGATCAAGATGGATGTGGAGGATCTGCACTATCACTCGGTCAGCACAGAGCGGTGAGACTCGGCAAGATGATTCATTACGAAACATTACAACAACAATTAATTAATTGGCTAATACTAAATTTATTTTATAGTATTTTGGACACCTTTAATTTAGAGCAGGATTTTTTACTCTTATCCTAAATGAAGAAATATTTATTTTTTTATATCAATAACATAACTGATGTTGACAGACGTCTTAATCTGATAAAATAAGACAATATTTCAGAACAAAACTGTGATGTCAACTGTGTTGTCTCACTGATCAAAAAAGTAAAGAGATTTCAATAACAAAACAGTGACGTTGATTGTGATGTCTTGCTCGGATCCAAAAATATGTATATATTTTTTTAAATCAATAACAAAACAGTAATATTGACTGAGATGTCTCACTCTCATCCAAAAAAAAAACTATTTTTTATTATATCAATAACATAACAGTGCTGTTGACTGAGATGTCTCACTCTGACCTAAAAAGGAAAGATATTCCAATAACAAAACTGTGACGTTGACTGGGATGTCACATTCTGATCAAAAAAGTAAATATATTACTTTAATAACAAAACAGTGATGTTGATCATGATTTCTCACTCCGATCAAAAAAGGAACATTTCCATAACAGTGATGTTGACTAAGGTGTCTCACTCTGATCCTAAAAGACAAAATATTATTTCAATAACATAACAGCGATGCAGACTGAGATGTCTCACTCTGATTCATAAATAAAATATATTATTTTAATAACAAAACAGTGACGTTGACTGAGATGTCTCACTCTGATCAACAAAGGATTACTTTAACAAAACAGTGATGTTCATCATGATCTCTCACTCTGATCCAAAAAGGAAAATATATTACTTGAATTATAAAACGGTGATGTTGATCATGTTGTTTGACTCGGATCCCAAAAGACAAAATATTATTTCATTAACATAACATTGAATGAGATGTTTCACTCTGATCCACAAAGAAAATATATTACTTTAATAACAAAACTGTGATTTTGAAGTTGTGTCACTCTGATCAAATAAATAAAGATATTTCAATAACAAAACAGCGACGTTGATTATGATGTCTCGCTTAGATCCAAAAATACATATATATATATTTTTTAATCAATGACAAAACAGTAATGTTGACTGAGCTGTCGCACTCTGACCTAAAAAGGGAAGATATTTCAATAACAAAACTGACGGTGACTGAGATGTCTCACTCTGATCATAAAAGGAAATAAATAACTTAAATACCCAAACAGTGACTTTGACTGAGATGTCTCACTCTGATCCAAAAAGGAAAATATTTTACTTTAATAACAAAACAGTGGGGCAGCACGGTAGAGAAGGGGTTAGTGCGTCTGCCTCACAATACGAAGGTCCTGAGTTCAATCCCAGGCTCAGGATCTTT
>NC_084628.1:218526-259038 GCF_033978795.1 Nerophis ophidion | reverse complement strand
CAAACTCCTGGGTGTGCAATGTGGTGGCAAACACGGCCAAATGGTTTTGGCTGTCCAACGACGCGTTTCGGTCCCTCAGACCTCATCAGGTTGGCTGTTCTCTAACACACGGCTTGTCCTGTCTTCACAGCTGGATGTCCCCTCATCGACAGCTGGAGAGCGACTGAGCCGGTGGAGTAGGAGGAGGACTTATTTATGAGAGCTCTACAGGGGGTGGAGCTTCGGTTCCCCTGCAGTGTCACAACGGACCCCTCAGCCCAACCACGCAAGGCAATGTAAATATGGTTGTTCTTTTGTGCCTCAACTCCTGTACATGTGTTTGAGCTCCCCACCACACTGACATGGTGCCCCTCGCACTCACGTCCCTCGCAAACAGAGTCCCCAGGAAGCCCCACGACCGGCAGAACGCCACCCAGACGGACTGGAGGCACTGGCGGGTTAGGTTTGGGGTTAGGATTAGGGTTGGGGTAAGGGTGTGCTCGGTCCGTCTGCAGCCCGCCCGGGCGACGCCCACACCAGTCGCAGAACCCCCCGAGAACCCCGAAGGCGTACAACGCCAAACTCCTGGGTGTGCAATGTGGTGGCAAACACGGCCAAATGGTTTTGGCTGTCCAACGACGCGTTTCGGTCCCTCAGACCTCATCAGGTTGGCTGTTCTCTAACACACGGCTTGTCCTGTCTTCACAGCTGGATGTCCCCTCATCGACAGCTGGAGAGCGACTGAGCCGGTGGAGTAGGAGGAGGACTTATTTATGAGAGCTCTACAGGGGGTGGAGCTTCGGTTCCCCTGCAGTGTCACAACGGACCCCTCAGCCCAACCACGCAAGGCAATGTAAATATGGTTGTTCTTTTGTGCCTCAACTCCTGTACATGTGTTTGAGCTCCCCACCACACTGACATGGTGCCCCTCGCACTCACGTCCCTCGCAAACAGAGTCCCCAGGAAGCCCCACGACCGGCAGAACGCCACCCAGACGGACTGGAGGCACTGGCGGGTTAGGTTTGGGGTTAGGATTAGGGTTGGGGTAAGGGTGTGCTCGGTCCGTCTGCAGCCCGCCCGGGCGACGCCCACACCAGTCGCAGAACCCCCCGAGAACCCCGAAGGCGTACAACGCCAAACTCCTGGGTGTGCAATGTGGTGGCAAACACGGCCAAATGGTTTTGGCTGTCCAACGACGCGTTTCGGTCCCTCAGACCTCATCAGGTTGGCTGTTCTCTAACACACGGCTTGTCCTGTCTTCACAGCTGGATGTCCCCTCATCGACAGCTGGAGAGCGACTGAGCCGGTGGAGTAGGAGGAGGACTTATTTATGAGAGCTCTACAGGGGGTGGAGCTTCGGTTCCCCTGCAGTGTCACAACGGACCCCTCAGCCCAACCACGCAAGGCAATGTAAATATGGTTGTTCTTTTGTGCCTCAACTCCTGTACATGTGTTTGAGCTCCCCACCACACTGACATGGTGCCCCTCGCACTCACGTCCCTCGCAAACAGAGTCCCCAGGAAGCCCCACGACCGGCAGAACGCCACCCAGACGGACTGGAGGCACTGGCGGGTTAGGTTTGGGGTTAGGATTAGGGTTGGGGTAAGGGTGTGCTCGGTCCGTCTGCAGCCCGCCCGGGCGACGCCCACACCAGTCGCAGAACCCCCCGAGAACCCCGAAGGCGTACAACGCCAAACTCCTGGGTGTGCAATGTGGTGGCAAACACGGCCAAATGGTTTTGGCTGTCCAACGACGCGTTTCGGTCCCTCAGACCTCATCAGGTTGGCTGTTCTCTAACACACGGCTTGTCCTGTCTTCACAGCTGGATGTCCCCTCATCGACAGCTGGAGAGCGACTGAGCCGGTGGAGTAGGAGGAGGACTTATTTATGAGAGCTCTACAGGGGGTGGAGCTTCGGTTCCCCTGCAGTGTCACAACGGACCCCTCAGCCCAACCACGCAAGGCAATGTAAATATGGTTGTTCTTTTGTGCCTCAACTCCTGTACATGTGTTTGAGCTCCCCACCACACTGACATGGTGCCCCTCGCACTCACGTCCCTCGCAAACAGAGTCCCCAGGAAGCCCCACGACCGGCAGAACGCCACCCAGACGGACTGGAGGCACTGGCGGGTTAGGTTTGGGGTTAGGATTAGGGTTGGGGTAAGGGTGTGCTCGGTCCGTCTGCAGCCCGCCCGGGCGACGCCCACACCAGTCGCAGAACCCCCCGAGAACCCCGAAGGCGTACAACGCCAAACTCCTGGGTGTGCAATGTGGTGGCAAACACGGCCAAATGGTTTTGGCTGTCCAACGACGCGTTTCGGTCCCTCAGACCTCATCAGGTTGGCTGTTCTCTAACACACGGCTTGTCCTGTCTTCACAGCTGGATGTCCCCTCATCGACAGCTGGAGAGCGACTGAGCCGGTGGAGTAGGAGGAGGACTTATTTATGAGAGCTCTACAGGGGGTGGAGCTTCGGTTCCCCTGCAGTGTCACAACGGACCCCTCAGCCCAACCACGCAAGGCAATGTAAATATGGTTGTTCTTTTGTGCCTCAACTCCTGTACATGTGTTTGAGCTCCCCACCACACTGACATGGTGCCCCTCGCACTCACGTCCCTCGCAAACAGAGTCCCCAGGAAGCCCCACGACCGGCAGAACGCCACCCAGACGGACTGGAGGCACTGGCGGGTTAGGTTTGGGGTTAGGATTAGGGTTGGGGTAAGGGTGTGCTCGGTCCGTCTGCAGCCCGCCCGGGCGACGCCCACACCAGTCGCAGAACCCCCCGAGAACCCCGAAGGCGTACAACGCCAAACTCCTGGGTGTGCAATGTGGTGGCAAACACGGCCAAATGGTTTTGGCTGTCCAACGACGCGTTTCGGTCCCTCAGACCTCATCAGGTTGGCTGTTCTCTAACACACGGCTTGTCCTGTCTTCACAGCTGGATGTCCCCTCATCGACAGCTGGAGAGCGACTGAGCCGGTGGAGTAGGAGGAGGACTTATTTATGAGAGCTCTACAGGGGGTGGAGCTTCGGTTCCCCTGCAGTGTCACAACGGACCCCTCAGCCCAACCACGCAAGGCAATGTAAATATGGTTGTTCTTTTGTGCCTCAACTCCTGTACATGTGTTTGAGCTCCCCACCACACTGACATGGTGCCCCTCGCACTCACGTCCCTCGCAAACAGAGTCCCCAGGAAGCCCCACGACCGGCAGAACGCCACCCAGACGGACTGGAGGCACTGGCGGGTTAGGTTTGGGGTTAGGATTAGGGTTGGGGTAAGGGTGTGCTCGGTCCGTCTGCAGCCCGCCCGGGCGACGCCCACACCAGTCGCAGAACCCCCCGAGAACCCCGAAGGCGTACAACGCCAAACTCCTGGGTGTGCAATGTGGTGGCAAACACGGCCAAATGGTTTTGGCTGTCCAACGACGCGTTTCGGTCCCTCAGACCTCATCAGGTTGGCTGTTCTCTAACACACGGCTTGTCCTGTCTTCACAGCTGGATGTCCCCTCATCGACAGCTGGAGAGCGACTGAGCCGGTGGAGTAGGAGGAGGACTTATTTATGAGAGCTCTACAGGGGGTGGAGCTTCGGTTCCCCTGCAGTGTCACAACGGACCCCTCAGCCCAACCACGCAAGGCAATGTAAATATGGTTGTTCTTTTGTGCCTCAACTCCTGTACATGTGTTTGAGCTCCCCACCACACTGACATGGTGCCCCTCGCACTCACGTCCCTCGCAAACAGAGTCCCCAGGAAGCCCCACGACCGGCAGAACGCCACCCAGACGGACTGGAGGCACTGGCGGGTTAGGTTTGGGGTTAGGATTAGGGTTGGGGTAAGGGTGTGCTCGGTCCGTCTGCAGCCCGCCCGGGCGACGCCCACACCAGTCGCAGAACCCCCCGAGAACCCCGAAGGCGTACAACGCCAAACTCCTGGGTGTGCAATGTGGTGGCAAACACGGCCAAATGGTTTTGGCTGTCCAACGACGCGTTTCGGTCCCTCAGACCTCATCAGGTTGGCTGTTCTCTAACACACGGCTTGTCCTGTCTTCACAGCTGGATGTCCCCTCATCGACAGCTGGAGAGCGACTGAGCCGGTGGGGTAGGAGGAGGACTTATTTATGAGAGCTCTACAGGGGGTGGAGCTTCGGTTCCCCTGCAGTGTCACAACGGACCCCTCAGCCCAACCACGCAAGGCAATGTAAATATGGTTGTTCTTTTGTGCCTCAACTCCTGTACATGTGTTTGAGCTCCCCACCACACTGACATGGTGCCCCTCGCACTCACGTCCCTCGCAAACAGAGTCCCCAGGAAGCCCCACGACCGGCAGAACGCCACCCAGACGGACTGGAGGCACTGGCGGGTTAGGTTTGGGGTTAGGATTAGGGTTGGGGTAAGGGTGTGCTCGGTCCGTCTGCAGCCCGCCCGGGCGACGCCCACACCAGTCGCAGAACCCCCCGAGAACCCCGAAGGCGTACAACGCCAAACTCCTGGGTGTGCAATGTGGTGGCAAACACGGCCAAATGGTTTTGGCTGTCCAACGACGCGTTTCGGTCCCTCAGACCTCATCAGGTTGGCTGTTCTCTAACACACGGCTTGTCCTGTCTTCACAGCTGGATGTCCCCTCATCGACAGCTGGAGAGCGACTGAGCCGGTGGAGTAGGAGGAGGACTTATTTATGAGAGCTCTACAGGGGGTGGAGCTTCGGTTCCCCTGCAGTGTCACAACGGACCCCTCAGCCCAACCACGCAAGGCAATGTAAATATGGTTGTTCTTTTGTGCCTCAACTCCTGTACATGTGTTTGAGCTCCCCACCACACTGACATGGTGCCCCTCGCACTCACGTCCCTCGCAAACAGAGTCCCCAGGAAGCCCCACGACCGGCAGAACGCCACCCAGACGGACTGGAGGCACTGGCGGGTTAGGTTTGGGGTTAGGATTAGGGTTGGGGTAAGGGTGTGCTCGGTCCGTCTGCAGCCCGCCCGGGCGACGCCCACACCAGTCGCAGAACCCCCCGAGAACCCCGAAGGCGTACAACGCCAAACTCCTGGGTGTGCAATGTGGTGGCAAACACGGCCAAATGGTTTTGGCTGTCCAACGACGCGTTTCGGTCCCTCAGACCTCATCAGGTTGGCTGTTCTCTAACACACGGCTTGTCCTGTCTTCACAGCTGGATGTCCCCTCATCGACAGCTGGAGAGCGACTGAGCCGGTGGAGTAGGAGGAGGACTTATTTATGAGAGCTCTACAGGGGGTGGAGCTTCGGTTCCCCTGCAGTGTCACAACGGACCCCTCAGCCCAACCACGCAAGGCAATGTAAATATGGTTGTTCTTTTGTGCCTCAACTCCTGTACATGTGTTTGAGCTCCCCACCACACTGACATGGTGCCCCTCGCACTCACGTCCCTCGCAAACAGAGTCCCCAGGAAGCCCCACGACCGGCAGAACGCCACCCAGACGGACTGGAGGCACTGGCGGGTTAGGTTTGGGGTTAGGATTAGGGTTGGGGTAAGGGTGTGCTCGGTCCGTCTGCAGCCCGCCCGGGCGACGCCCACACCAGTCGCAGAACCCCCCGAGAACCCCGAAGGCGTACAACGCCAAACTCCTGGGTGTGCAATGTGGTGGCAAACACGGCCAAATGGTTTTGGCTGTCCAACGACGCGTTTCGGTCCCTCAGACCTCATCAGGTTGGCTGTTCTCTAACACACGGCTTGTCCTGTCTTCACAGCTGGATGTCCCCTCATCGACAGCTGGAGAGCGACTGAGCCGGTGGAGTAGGAGGAGGACTTATTTATGAGAGCTCTACAGGGGGTGGAGCTTCGGTTCCCCTGCAGTGTCACAACGGACCCCTCAGCCCAACCACGCAAGGCAATGTAAATATGGTTGTTCTTTTGTGCCTCAACTCCTGTACATGTGTTTGAGCTCCCCACCACACTGACATGGTGCCCCTCGCACTCACGTCCCTCGCAAACAGAGTCCCCAGGAAGCCCCACGACCGGCAGAACGCCACCCAGACGGACTGGAGGCACTGGCGGGTTAGGTTTGGGGTTAGGATTAGGGTTGGGGTAAGGGTGTGCTCGGTCCGTCTGCAGCCCGCCCGGGCGACGCCCACACCAGTCGCAGAACCCCCCGAGAACCCCGAAGGCGTACAACGCCAAACTCCTGGGTGTGCAATGTGGTGGCAAACACGGCCAAATGGTTTTGGCTGTCCAACGACGCGTTTCGGTCCCTCAGACCTCATCAGGTTGGCTGTTCTCTAACACACGGCTTGTCCTGTCTTCACAGCTGGATGTCCCCTCATCGACAGCTGGAGAGCGACTGAGCCGGTGGAGTAGGAGGAGGACTTATTTATGAGAGCTCTACAGGGGGTGGAGCTTCGGTTCCCCTGCAGTGTCACAACGGACCCCTCAGCCCAACCACGCAAGGCAATGTAAATATGGTTGTTCTTTTGTGCCTCAACTCCTGTACATGTGTTTGAGCTCCCCACCACACTGACATGGTGCCCCTCGCACTCACGTCCCTCGCAAACAGAGTCCCCAGGAAGCCCCACGACCGGCAGAACGCCACCCAGACGGACTGGAGGCACTGGCGGGTTAGGTTTGGGGTTAGGATTAGGGTTGGGGTAAGGGTGTGCTCGGTCCGTCTGCAGCCCGCCCGGGCGACGCCCACACCAGTCGCAGAACCCCCCGAGAACCCCGAAGGCGTACAACGCCAAACTCCTGGGTGTGCAATGTGGTGGCAAACACGGCCAAATGGTTTTGGCTGTCCAACGACGCGTTTCGGTCCCTCAGACCTCATCAGGTTGGCTGTTCTCTAACACACGGCTTGTCCTGTCTTCACAGCTGGATGTCCCCTCATCGACAGCTGGAGAGCGACTGAGCCGGTGGAGTAGGAGGAGGACTTATTTATGAGAGCTCTACAGGGGGTGGAGCTTCGGTTCCCCTGCAGTGTCACAACGGACCCCTCAGCCCAACCACGCAAGGCAATGTAAATATGGTTGTTCTTTTGTGCCTCAACTCCTGTACATGTGTTTGAGCTCCCCACCACACTGACATGGTGCCCCTCGCACTCACGTCCCTCGCAAACAGAGTCCCCAGGAAGCCCCACGACCGGCAGAACGCCACCCAGACGGACTGGAGGCACTGGCGGGTTAGGTTTGGGGTTAGGATTAGGGTTGGGGTAAGGGTGTGCTCGGTCCGTCTGCAGCCCGCCCGGGCGACGCCCACACCAGTCGCAGAACCCCCCGAGAACCCCGAAGGCGTACAACGCCAAACTCCTGGGTGTGCAATGTGGTGGCAAACACGGCCAAATGGTTTTGGCTGTCCAACGACGCGTTTCGGTCCCTCAGACCTCATCAGGTTGGCTGTTCTCTAACACACGGCTTGTCCTGTCTTCACAGCTGGATGTCCCCTCATCGACAGCTGGAGAGCGACTGAGCCGGTGGAGTAGGAGGAGGACTTATTTATGAGAGCTCTACAGGGGGTGGAGCTTCGGTTCCCCTGCAGTGTCACAACGGACCCCTCAGCCCAACCACGCAAGGCAATGTAAATATGGTTGTTCTTTTGTGCCTCAACTCCTGTACATGTGTTTGAGCTCCCCACCACACTGACATGGTGCCCCTCGCACTCACGTCCCTCGCAAACAGAGTCCCCAGGAAGCCCCACGACCGGCAGAACGCCACCCAGACGGACTGGAGGCACTGGCGGGTTAGGTTTGGGGTTAGGATTAGGGTTGGGGTAAGGGTGTGCTCGGTCCGTCTGCAGCCCGCCCGGGCGACGCCCACACCAGTCGCAGAACCCCCCGAGAACCCCGAAGGCGTACAACGCCAAACTCCTGGGTGTGCAATGTGGTGGCAAACACGGCCAAATGGTTTTGGCTGTCCAACGACGCGTTTCGGTCCCTCAGACCTCATCAGGTTGGCTGTTCTCTAACACACGGCTTGTCCTGTCTTCACAGCTGGATGTCCCCTCATCGACAGCTGGAGAGCGACTGAGCCGGTGGAGTAGGAGGAGGACTTATTTATGAGAGCTCTACAGGGGGTGGAGCTTCGGTTCCCCTGCAGTGTCACAACGGACCCCTCAGCCCAACCACGCAAGGCAATGTAAATATGGTTGTTCTTTTGTGCCTCAACTCCTGTACATGTGTTTGAGCTCCCCACCACACTGACATGGTGCCCCTCGCACTCACGTCCCTCGCAAACAGAGTCCCCAGGAAGCCCCACGACCGGCAGAACGCCACCCAGACGGACTGGAGGCACTGGCGGGTTAGGTTTGGGGTTAGGATTAGGGTTGGGGTAAGGGTGTGCTCGGTCCGTCTGCAGCCCGCCCGGGCGACGCCCACACCAGTCGCAGAACCCCCCGAGAACCCCGAAGGCGTACAACGCCAAACTCCTGGGTGTGCAATGTGGTGGCAAACACGGCCAAATGGTTTTGGCTGTCCAACGACGCGTTTCGGTCCCTCAGACCTCATCAGGTTGGCTGTTCTCTAACACACGGCTTGTCCTGTCTTCACAGCTGGATGTCCCCTCATCGACAGCTGGAGAGCGACTGAGCCGGTGGAGTAGGAGGAGGACTTATTTATGAGAGCTCTACAGGGGGTGGAGCTTCGGTTCCCCTGCAGTGTCACAACGGACCCCTCAGCCCAACCACGCAAGGCAATGTAAATATGGTTGTTCTTTTGTGCCTCAACTCCTGTACATGTGTTTGAGCTCCCCACCACACTGACATGGTGCCCCTCGCACTCACGTCCCTCGCAAACAGAGTCCCCAGGAAGCCCCACGACCGGCAGAACGCCACCCAGACGGACTGGAGGCACTGGCGGGTTAGGTTTGGGGTTAGGATTAGGGTTGGGGTAAGGGTGTGCTCGGTCCGTCTGCAGCCCGCCCGGGCGACGCCCACACCAGTCGCAGAACCCCCCGAGAACCCCGAAGGCGTACAACGCCAAACTCCTGGGTGTGCAATGTGGTGGCAAACACGGCCAAATGGTTTTGGCTGTCCAACGACGCGTTTCGGTCCCTCAGACCTCATCAGGTTGGCTGTTCTCTAACACACGGCTTGTCCTGTCTTCACAGCTGGATGTCCCCTCATCGACAGCTGGAGAGCGACTGAGCCGGTGGAGTAGGAGGAGGACTTATTTATGAGAGCTCTACAGGGGGTGGAGCTTCGGTTCCCCTGCAGTGTCACAACGGACCCCTCAGCCCAACCACGCAAGGCAATGTAAATATGGTTGTTCTTTTGTGCCTCAACTCCTGTACATGTGTTTGAGCTCCCCACCACACTGACATGGTGCCCCTCGCACTCACGTCCCTCGCAAACAGAGTCCCCAGGAAGCCCCACGACCGGCAGAACGCCACCCAGACGGACTGGAGGCACTGGCGGGTTAGGTTTGGGGTTAGGATTAGGGTTGGGGTAAGGGTGTGCTCGGTCCGTCTGCAGCCCGCCCGGGCGACGCCCACACCAGTCGCAGAACCCCCCGAGAACCCCGAAGGCGTACAACGCCAAACTCCTGGGTGTGCAATGTGGTGGCAAACACGGCCAAATGGTTTTGGCTGTCCAACGACGCGTTTCGGTCCCTCAGACCTCATCAGGTTGGCTGTTCTCTAACACACGGCTTGTCCTGTCTTCACAGCTGGATGTCCCCTCATCGACAGCTGGAGAGCGACTGAGCCGGTGGAGTAGGAGGAGGACTTATTTATGAGAGCTCTACAGGGGGTGGAGCTTCGGTTCCCCTGCAGTGTCACAACGGACCCCTCAGCCCAACCACGCAAGGCAATGTAAATATGGTTGTTCTTTTGTGCCTCAACTCCTGTACATGTGTTTGAGCTCCCCACCACACTGACATGGTGCCCCTCGCACTCACGTCCCTCGCAAACAGAGTCCCCAGGAAGCCCCACGACCGGCAGAACGCCACCCAGACGGACTGGAGGCACTGGCGGGTTAGGTTTGGGGTTAGGATTAGGGTTGGGGTAAGGGTGTGCTCGGTCCGTCTGCAGCCCGCCCGGGCGACGCCCACACCAGTCGCAGAACCCCCCGAGAACCCCGAAGGCGTACAACGCCAAACTCCTGGGTGTGCAATGTGGTGGCAAACACGGCCAAATGGTTTTGGCTGTCCAACGACGCGTTTCGGTCCCTCAGACCTCATCAGGTTGGCTGTTCTCTAACACACGGCTTGTCCTGTCTTCACAGCTGGATGTCCCCTCATCGACAGCTGGAGAGCGACTGAGCCGGTGGAGTAGGAGGAGGACTTATTTATGAGAGCTCTACAGGGGGTGGAGCTTCGGTTCCCCTGCAGTGTCACAACGGACCCCTCAGCCCAACCACGCAAGGCAATGTAAATATGGTTGTTCTTTTGTGCCTCAACTCCTGTACATGTGTTTGAGCTCCCCACCACACTGACATGGTGCCCCTCGCACTCACGTCCCTCGCAAACAGAGTCCCCAGGAAGCCCCACGACCGGCAGAACGCCACCCAGACGGACTGGAGGCACTGGCGGGTTAGGTTTGGGGTTAGGATTAGGGTTGGGGTAAGGGTGTGCTCGGTCCGTCTGCAGCCCGCCCGGGCGACGCCCACACCAGTCGCAGAACCCCCCGAGAACCCCGAAGGCGTACAACGCCAAACTCCTGGGTGTGCAATGTGGTGGCAAACACGGCCAAATGGTTTTGGCTGTCCAACGACGCGTTTCGGTCCCTCAGACCTCATCAGGTTGGCTGTTCTCTAACACACGGCTTGTCCTGTCTTCACAGCTGGATGTCCCCTCATCGACAGCTGGAGAGCGACTGAGCCGGTGGAGTAGGAGGAGGACTTATTTATGAGAGCTCTACAGGGGGTGGAGCTTCGGTTCCCCTGCAGTGTCACAACGGACCCCTCAGCCCAACCACGCAAGGCAATGTAAATATGGTTGTTCTTTTGTGCCTCAACTCCTGTACATGTGTTTGAGCTCCCCACCACACTGACATGGTGCCCCTCGCACTCACGTCCCTCGCAAACAGAGTCCCCAGGAAGCCCCACGACCGGCAGAACGCCACCCAGACGGACTGGAGGCACTGGCGGGTTAGGTTTGGGGTTAGGATTAGGGTTGGGGTAAGGGTGTGCTCGGTCCGTCTGCAGCCCGCCCGGGCGACGCCCACACCAGTCGCAGAACCCCCCGAGAACCCCGAAGGCGTACAACGCCAAACTCCTGGGTGTGCAATGTGGTGGCAAACACGGCCAAATGGTTTTGGCTGTCCAACGACGCGTTTCGGTCCCTCAGACCTCATCAGGTTGGCTGTTCTCTAACACACGGCTTGTCCTGTCTTCACAGCTGGATGTCCCCTCATCGACAGCTGGAGAGCGACTGAGCCGGTGGAGTAGGAGGAGGACTTATTTATGAGAGCTCTACAGGGGGTGGAGCTTCGGTTCCCCTGCAGTGTCACAACGGACCCCTCAGCCCAACCACGCAAGGCAATGTAAATATGGTTGTTCTTTTGTGCCTCAACTCCTGTACATGTGTTTGAGCTCCCCACCACACTGACATGGTGCCCCTCGCACTCACGTCCCTCGCAAACAGAGTCCCCAGGAAGCCCCACGACCGGCAGAACGCCACCCAGACGGACTGGAGGCACTGGCGGGTTAGGTTTGGGGTTAGGATTAGGGTTGGGGTAAGGGTGTGCTCGGTCCGTCTGCAGCCCGCCCGGGCGACGCCCACACCAGTCGCAGAACCCCCCGAGAACCCCGAAGGCGTACAACGCCAAACTCCTGGGTGTGCAATGTGGTGGCAAACACGGCCAAATGGTTTTGGCTGTCCAACGACGCGTTTCGGTCCCTCAGACCTCATCAGGTTGGCTGTTCTCTAACACACGGCTTGTCCTGTCTTCACAGCTGGATGTCCCCTCATCGACAGCTGGAGAGCGACTGAGCCGGTGGAGTAGGAGGAGGACTTATTTATGAGAGCTCTACAGGGGGTGGAGCTTCGGTTCCCCTGCAGTGTCACAACGGACCCCTCAGCCCAACCACGCAAGGCAATGTAAATATGGTTGTTCTTTTGTGCCTCAACTCCTGTACATGTGTTTGAGCTCCCCACCACACTGACATGGTGCCCCTCGCACTCACGTCCCTCGCAAACAGAGTCCCCAGGAAGCCCCACGACGGCAGAACGCCACCCAGACGGACTGGAGGCACTGGCGGGTTAGGTTTGGGTTAGGATTAGGGTTGGGGTAAGGGTGTGCTCGGTCCGTCTGCAGCCCGCCCGGGCGACGCCCACACCAGTCGCAGAACCCCCCGAGAACCCCGAAGGCGTACAACGCCAAACTCCTGGGTGTGCAATGTGGTGGCAAACACGGCCAAATGGTTTTGGCTGTCCAACGACGCGTTTCGGTCCCCTCAGACCTCATCAGGTTGGCTGTTCTCTAACACACGGCTTGTCCTGTCTTCACAGCTGGATGTCCCCTCATCGACAGCTGGAGAGCGACTGAGCCGGTGGAGTAGGAGGAGGACTTATTTATGAGAGCTCTACAGGGGGTGGAGCTTCGGTTCCCCTGCAGTGTCACAACGGACCCCTCAGCCCAACCACGCAAGGCAATGTAAATATGGTTGTTCTTTTGTGCCTCAACTCCTGTACATGTGTTTGAGCTCCCCACCACACTGACATGGTGCCCCTCGCACTCACGTCCCTCGCAAACAGAGTCCCCAGGAAGCCCCACGACCGGCAGAACGCCACCCAGACGGACTGGAGGCACTGGCGGGTTAGGTTTGGGGTTAGGATTAGGGTTGGGGTAAGGGTGTGCTCGGTCCGTCTGCAGCCCGCCCGGGCGACGCCCACACCAGTCGCAGAACCCCCCGAGAACCCCGAAGGCGTACAACGCCAAACTCCTGGGTGTGCAATGTGGTGGCAAACACGGCCAAATGGTTTTGGCTGTCCAACGACGCGTTTCGGTCCCTCAGACCTCATCAGGTTGGCTGTTCTCTAACACACGGCTTGTCCTGTCTTCACAGCTGGATGTCCCCTCATCGACAGCTGGAGAGCGACTGAGCCGGTGGAGTAGGAGGAGGACTTATTTATGAGAGCTCTACAGGGGGTGGAGCTTCGGTTCCCCTGCAGTGTCACAACGGACCCCTCAGCCCAACCACGCAAGGCAATGTAAATATGGTTGTTCTTTTGTGCCTCAACTCCTGTACATGTGTTTGAGCTCCCCACCACACTGACATGGTGCCCCTCGCACTCACGTCCCTCGCAAACAGAGTCCCCAGAAGCCCCACGACCGGCAGAACGCCACCCAGACGGACTGGAGGCACTGGCGGGTTAGGTTTGGGGTTAGGATTAGGGTTGGGGTAAGGGTGTGCTCGGTCCGTCTGCAGCCCGCCCGGGCGACGCCCACACCAGTCGCAGAACCCCCGAGAACCCCCGAAGGCGTACAACGCCAAACTCCTGGGTGTGCAATGTGGTGGCAAACACGGCCAAATGGTTTTGGCTGTCCAACGACGCGTTTCGGTCCCTCAGACCTCATCAGGTTGGCTGTTCTCTAACACACGGCTTGTCCTGTCTTCACAGCTGGATGTCCCCTCATCGACAGCTGGAGAGCGACTGAGCCGGTGGAGTAGGAGGAGGACTTATTTATGAGAGCTCTACAGGGGGTGGAGCTTCGGTTCCCCTGCAGTGTCACAACGGACCCCTCAGCCCAACCACGCAAGGCAATGTAAATATGGTTGTTCTTTTGTGCCTCAACTCCTGTACATGTGTTTGAGCTCCCCACCACACTGACATGGTGCCCTCGCACTCACGTCCCTCGCAAACAGAGTCCCCAGGAAGCCCCACGACCGGCAGAACGCCACCCAGACGGACTGGAGGCACTGGCGGTTAGGTTTGGGGTTAGGATTAGGGTTGGGGTAAGGGTGTGCTCGGTCCGTCTGCAGCCCGCCCGGGCGACGCCACACCAGTCGCAGAACCCCCCGAGAACCCCGAAGGCGTACAACGCCAAACTCCTGGGTGTGCAATGTGGTGGCAAACACGGCCAAATGGTTTTGGCTGTCCAACGACGCGTTTCGGTCCCTCAGACCTCATCAGGTTGGCTGTTCTCTAACACACGGCTTGTCCTGTCTTCACAGCTGGATGTCCCCTCATCGACAGCTGGAGAGCGACTGAGCCGGTGGAGTAGGAGGAGGACTTATTTATGAGAGCTCTACAGGGGGTGGAGCTTCGGTTCCCCTGCAGTGTCACAACGGACCCCTCAGCCCAACCACGCAAGGCAATGTAAATATGGTTGTTCTTTTGTGCCTCAACTCCTGTACATGTGTTTGAGCTCCCCACCACACTGACATGGTGCCCCTCGCACTCACGTCCCTCGCAAACAGAGTCCCCAGGAAGCCCCACGACCGGCAGAACGCCACCCAGACGGACTGGAGGCACTGGCGGGTTAGGTTTGGGGTTAGGATTAGGGTTGGGGTAAGGGTGTGCTCGGTCCGTCTGCAGCCCGCCCGGGCGACGCCCACACCAGTCGCAGAACCCCCCGAGAACCCCGAAGGCGTACAACGCCAAACTCCTGGGTGTGCAATGTGGTGGCAAACACGGCCAAATGGTTTTGGCTGTCCAACGACGCGTTTCGGTCCCTCAGACCTCATCAGGTTGGCTGTTCTCTAACACACGGCTTGTCCTGTCTTCACAGCTGGATGTCCCCTCATCGACAGCTGGAGAGCGACTGAGCCGGTGGAGTAGGAGGAGGACTTATTTATGAGAGCTCTACAGGGGGTGGAGCTTCGGTTCCCCTGCAGTGTCACAACGGACCCCTCAGCCCAACCACGCAAGGCAATGTAAATATGGTTGTTCTTTTGTGCCTCAACTCCTGTACATGTGTTTGAGCTCCCCACCACACTGACATGGTGCCCCTCGCACTCACGTCCCTCGCAAACAGAGTCCCCAGGAAGCCCCACGACCGGCAGAACGCCACCCAGACGGACTGGAGGCACTGGCGGGTTAGGTTTGGGGTTAGGATTAGGGTTGGGGTAAGGGTGTGCTCGGTCCGTCTGCAGCCCGCCCGGGCGACGCCCACACCAGTCGCAGAACCCCCCGAGAACCCCGAAGGCGTACAACGCCAAACTCCTGGGTGTGCAATGTGGTGGCAAACACGGCCAAATGGTTTTGGCTGTCCAACGACGCGTTTCGGTCCCTCAGACCTCATCAGGTTGGCTGTTCTCTAACACACGGCTTGTCCTGTCTTCACAGCTGGATGTCCCCTCATCGACAGCTGGAGAGCGACTGAGCCGGTGGAGTAGGAGGAGGACTTATTTATGAGAGCTCTACAGGGGGTGGAGCTTCGGTTCCCCTGCAGTGTCACAACGGACCCCTCAGCCCAACCACGCAAGGCAATGTAAATATGGTTGTTCTTTTGTGCCTCAACTCCTGTACATGTGTTTGAGCTCCCCACCACACTGACATGGTGCCCCTCGCACTCACGTCCCTCGCAAACAGAGTCCCCAGGAAGCCCCACGACCGGCAGAACGCCACCCAGACGGACTGGAGGCACTGGCGGGTTAGGTTTGGGGTTAGGATTAGGGTTTGGGGTAAGGGTGTGCTCGGTCCGTCTGCAGCCCGCCCGGGCGACGCCCACACCAGTCGCAGAACCCCCCGAGAACCCCGAAGGCGTACAACGCCAAACTCCTGGGTGTGCAATGTGGTGGCAAACACGGCCAAATGGTTTTGGCTGTCCAACGACGCGTTTCGGTCCCTCAGACCTCATCAGGTTGGCTGTTCTCTAACACACGGCTTGTCCTGTCTTCACAGCTGGATGTCCCCTCATCGACAGCTGGAGAGCGACTGAGCCGGTGGAGTAGGAGGAGGACTTATTATGAGAGCTCTACAGGGGTGGAGCTTCGGTTCCCCTGCAGTGTCACAACGGACCCCTCAGCCCAACCACGCAAGGCAATGTAAATAGGTTGTTCTTTTGTGCCTCAACTCCTGTACATGTGTTTGAGCTCCCCACCACACTGACATGGTGCCCCTCGCACTCACGTCCCTCGCAAACAGAGTCCCCAGGAAGCCCCACGACCGGCAGAACGCCACCAGACGGACTGGAGGCACTGGCGGGTTAGGTTTGGGGTTAGGATTAGGGTTGGGGTAAGGGTGTGCTCGGTCCGTCTGCAGCCCGCCCGGGCGACGCCCACACCAGTCGCAGAACCCCCCGAGAACCCCGAAGGCGTACAACGCCAAACTCCTGGGTGTGCAATGTGGTGGCAAACACGGCCAAATGGTTTTGGCTGTCCAACGACGCGTTTCGGTCCCTCAGACCTCATCAGGTTGGCTGTTCTCTAACACACGGCTTGTCCTGTCTTCACAGCTGGATGTCCCCTCATCGACAGCTGGAGAGCGACTGAGCCGGTGGAGTAGGAGGAGGACTTATTTATGAGAGCTCTACAGGGGGTGGAGCTTCGGTTCCCTGCAGTGTCACAACGGACCCCTCAGCCCAACCACGCAAGGCAATGTAAATATGGTTGTTCTTTTGTGCCTCAACTCCTGTACATGTGTTTGAGCTCCCCACCACACTGACATGGTGCCCCTCGCACTCACGTCCCTCGCAAACAGAGTCCCCAGGAAGCCCCACGACCGGCAGAACGCCACCCAGACGGACTGGAGGCACTGGCGGGTTAGGTTTGGGGTTAGGATTAGGGTTGGGGTAAGGGTGTGCTCGGTCCGTCTGCAGCCCGCCCGGGCGACGCCCACACCAGTCGCAGACCCCCCGAGAACCCCGAAGGCGTACAACGCCAAACTCCTGGGTGTGCAATGTGGTGGCAAACACGGCCAAATGGTTTTGGCTGTCCAACGACGCGTTTCGGTCCCTCAGACCTCATCAGGTTGGCTGTTCTCTAACACACGGCTTGTCCTGTCTTCACAGCTGGATGTCCCCTCATCGACAGCTGGAGAGCGACTGAGCCGGTGGAGTAGGAGGAGGACTTATTTATGAGAGCTCTACAGGGGGTGGAGCTTCGGTTCCCCTGCAGTGTCACAACGGACCCCTCAGCCCAACCACGCAAGGCAATGTAAATATGGTTGTTCTTTTGTGCCTCAACTCCTGTACATGTGTTTGAGCTCCCCACCACACTGACATGGTGCCCCTCGCACTCACGTCCCTCGCAAACAGAGTCCCCAGGAAGCCCCACGACGGCAGAACGCCACCCAGACGGACTGGAGGCACTGGCGGGTTTAGGTTTGGGGTTAGGATTAGGGTTGGGGTAAGGGTGTGCTCGGTCCGTCTGCAGCCCGCCCGGGCGACGCCCACACCAGTCGCAGAACCCCCCGAGAACCCCGAAGGCGTACAACGCCAAACTCCTGGGTGTGCAATGTGGTGGCAAACACGGCCAAATGGTTTTGGCTGTCCAACGACGCGTTTCGGTCCCTCAGACCTCATCAGGTTGGCTGTTCTCTAACACACGGCTTGTCCTGTCTTCACAGCTGGATGTCCCCTCATCGACAGCTGGAGAGCGACTGAGCCGGTGGAGTAGGAGGAGGACTTATTTATGAGAGCTCTACAGGGGGTGGAGCTTCGGTTCCCCTGCAGTGTCACAACGGACCCCTCAGCCCAACCACGCAAGGCAATGTAAATATGGTTGTTCTTTTGTGCCTCAACTCCTGTACATGTGTTTGAGCTCCCACCACACTGACATGGTGCCCCTCGCACTCACGTCCCTCGCAAACAGAGTCCCCAGGAAGCCCCACGACCGCAGAACGCCACCCAGACGGACTGGAGGCACTGGCGGGTTAGGTTTGGGGTTAGGATTAGGGTTGGGGTAAGGGTGTGCTCGGTCCGTCTGCAGCCCGCCCGGGCGACGCCCACACCAGTCGCAGAACCCCCCGAGAACCCCGAAGGCGTACAACGCCAAACTCCTGGGTGTGCAATGTGGTGGCAAACACGGCCAAATGGTTTTGGCTGTCCAACGACGCGTTTCGGTCCCTCAGACCTCATCAGGTTGGCTGTTCTCTAACACACGGCTTGTCCTGTCTTCACAGCTGGATGTCCCCTCATCGACAGCTGGAGAGCGACTGAGCCGGTGGAGTAGGAGGAGGACTTATTTATGAGAGCTCTACAGGGGGTGGAGCTTCGGTTCCCCTGCAGTGTCACAACGGACCCCTCAGCCCAACCACGCAAGGCAATGTAAATATGGTTGTTCTTTTGTGCCTCAACTCCTGTACATGTGTTTGAGCTCCCCACCACACTGACATGGTGCCCCTCGCACTCACGTCCCTCGCAAACAGAGTCCCCAGGAAGCCCCACGACCGGCAGAACGCCACCCAGACGGACTGGAGGCACTGGCGGGTTAGGTTTGGGGTTAGGATTAGGGTTGGGGTAAGGGTGTGCTCGGTCCGTCTGCAGCCCGCCCGGGCGACGCCCACACCAGTCGCAGAACCCCCCGAGAACCCCGAAGGCGTACAACGCCAAACTCCTGGGTGTGCAATGTGGTGGCAAACACGGCCAAATGGTTTTGGCTGTCCAACGACGCGTTTCGGTCCCTCAGACCTCATCAGGTTGGCTGTTCTCTAACACACGGCTTGTCCTGTCTTCACAGCTGGATGTCCCCTCATCGACAGCTGGAGAGCGACTGAGCCGGTGGAGTAGGAGGAGGACTTATTTATGAGAGCTCTACAGGGGGTGGAGCTTCGGTTCCCCTGCAGTGTCACAACGGACCCCTCAGCCCAACCACGCAAGGCAATGTAAATATGGTTGTTCTTTTGTGCCTCAACTCCTGTACATGTGTTTGAGCTCCCCACCACACTGACATGGTGCCCCTCGCACTCACGTCCCTCGCAAACAGAGTCCCCAGGAAGCCCCACGACCGGCAGAACGCCACCCAGACGGACTGGAGGCACTGGCGGGTTAGGTTTGGGGTTAGGATTAGGGTTGGGGTAAGGGTGTGCTCGGTCCGTCTGCAGCCCGCCCGGGCGACGCCCACACCAGTCGCAGAACCCCCCGAGAACCCCGAAGGCGTACAACGCCAAACTCCTGGGTGTGCAATGTGGTGGCAAACACGGCCAAATGGTTTTGGCTGTCCAACGACGCGTTTCGGTCCCTCAGACCTCATCAGGTTGGCTGTTCTCTAACACACGGCTTGTCCTGTCTTCACAGCTGGATGTCCCCTCATCGACAGCTGGAGAGCGACTGAGCCGGTGGAGTAGGAGGAGGACTTATTTATGAGAGCTCTACAGGGGGTGGAGCTTCGGTTCCCCTGCAGTGTCACAACGGACCCCTCAGCCCAACCACGCAAGGCAATGTAAATATGGTTGTTCTTTTGTGCCTCAACTCCTGTACATGTGTTTGAGCTCCCCACCACACTGACATGGTGCCCCTCGCACTCACGTCCCTCGCAAACAGAGTCCCCAGGAAGCCCCACGACCGGCAGAACGCCACCCAGACGGACTGGAGGCACTGGCGGGTTAGGTTTGGGGTTAGGATTAGGGTTGGGGTAAGGGTGTGCTCGGTCCGTCTGCAGCCCGCCCGGGCGACGCCCACACCAGTCGCAGAACCCCCCGAGAACCCCGAAGGCGTACAACGCCAAACTCCTGGGTGTGCAATGTGGTGGCAAACACGGCCAAATGGTTTTGGCTGTCCAACGACGCGTTTCGGTCCCTCAGACCTCATCAGGTTGGCTGTTCTCTAACACACGGCTTGTCCTGTCTTCACAGCTGGATGTCCCCTCATCGACAGCTGGAGAGCGACTGAGCCGGTGGAGTAGGAGGAGGACTTATTTATGAGAGCTCTACAGGGGGTGGAGCTTCGGTTCCCCTGCAGTGTCACAACGGACCCCTCAGCCCAACCACGCAAGGCAATGTAAATATGGTTGTTCTTTTGTGCCTCAACTCCTGTACATGTGTTTGAGCTCCCCACCACACTGACATGGTGCCCCTCGCACTCACGTCCCTCGCAAACAGAGTCCCCAGGAAGCCCCACGACCGGCAGAACGCCACCCAGACGGACTGGAGGCACTGGCGGGTTAGGTTTGGGGTTAGGATTAGGGTTGGGGTAAGGGTGTGCTCGGTCCGTCTGCAGCCCGCCCGGGCGACGCCCACACCAGTCGCAGAACCCCCCGAGAACCCCGAAGGCGTACAACGCCAAACTCCTGGGTGTGCAATGTGGTGGCAAACACGGCCAAATGGTTTTGGCTGTCCAACGACGCGTTTCGGTCCCTCAGACCTCATCAGGTTGGCTGTTCTCTAACACACGGCTTGTCCTGTCTTCACAGCTGGATGTCCCCTCATCGACAGCTGGAGAGCGACTGAGCCGGTGGAGTAGGAGGAGGACTTATTTATGAGAGCTCTACAGGGGGTGGAGCTTCGGTTCCCCTGCAGTGTCACAACGGACCCCTCAGCCCAACCACGCAAGGCAATGTAAATATGGTTGTTCTTTTGTGCCTCAACTCCTGTACATGTGTTTGAGCTCCCCACCACACTGACATGGTGCCCCTCGCACTCACGTCCCTCGCAAACAGAGTCCCCAGGAAGCCCCACGACCGGCAGAACGCCACCCAGACGGACTGGAGGCACTGGCGGGTTAGGTTTGGGGTTAGGATTAGGGTTGGGGTAAGGGTGTGCTCGGTCCGTCTGCAGCCCGCCCGGGCGACGCCCACACCAGTCGCAGAACCCCCCGAGAACCCCGAAGGCGTACAACGCCAAACTCCTGGGTGTGCAATGTGGTGGCAAACACGGCCAAATGGTTTTGGCTGTCCAACGACGCGTTTCGGTCCCTCAGACCTCATCAGGTTGGCTGTTCTCTAACACACGGCTTGTCCTGTCTTCACAGCTGGATGTCCCCTCATCGACAGCTGGAGAGCGACTGAGCCGGTGGAGTAGGAGGAGGACTTATTTATGAGAGCTCTACAGGGGGTGGAGCTTCGGTTCCCCTGCAGTGTCACAACGGACCCCTCAGCCCAACCACGCAAGGCAATGTAAATATGGTTGTTCTTTTGTGCCTCAACTCCTGTACATGTGTTTGAGCTCCCCACCACACTGACATGGTGCCCCTCGCACTCACGTCCCTCGCAAACAGAGTCCCCAGGAAGCCCCACGACCGGCAGAACGCCACCCAGACGGACTGGAGGCACTGGCGGGTTAGGTTTGGGGTTAGGATTAGGGTTGGGGTAAGGGTGTGCTCGGTCCGTCTGCAGCCCGCCCGGGCGACGCCCACACCAGTCGCAGAACCCCCCGAGAACCCCGAAGGCGTACAACGCCAAACTCCTGGGTGTGCAATGTGGTGGCAAACACGGCCAAATGGTTTTGGCTGTCCAACGACGCGTTTCGGTCCCTCAGACCTCATCAGGTTGGCTGTTCTCTAACACACGGCTTGTCCTGTCTTCACAGCTGGATGTCCCCTCATCGACAGCTGGAGAGCGACTGAGCCGGTGGAGTAGGAGGAGGACTTATTTATGAGAGCTCTACAGGGGGTGGAGCTTCGGTTCCCCTGCAGTGTCACAACGGACCCCTCAGCCCAACCACGCAAGGCAATGTAAATATGGTTGTTCTTTTGTGCCTCAACTCCTGTACATGTGTTTGAGCTCCCCACCACACTGACATGGTGCCCCTCGCACTCACGTCCCTCGCAAACAGAGTCCCCAGGAAGCCCCACGACCGGCAGAACGCCACCCAGACGGACTGGAGGCACTGGCGGGTTAGGTTTGGGGTTAGGATTAGGGTTGGGGTAAGGGTGTGCTCGGTCCGTCTGCAGCCCGCCCGGGCGACGCCCACACCAGTCGCAGAACCCCCCGAGAACCCCGAAGGCGTACAACGCCAAACTCCTGGGTGTGCAATGTGGTGGCAAACACGGCCAAATGGTTTTGGCTGTCCAACGACGCGTTTCGGTCCCTCAGACCTCATCAGGTTGGCTGTTCTCTAACACACGGCTTGTCCTGTCTTCACAGCTGGATGTCCCCTCATCGACAGCTGGAGAGCGACTGAGCCGGTGGAGTAGGAGGAGGACTTATTTATGAGAGCTCTACAGGGGGTGGAGCTTCGGTTCCCCTGCAGTGTCACAACGGACCCCTCAGCCCAACCACGCAAGGCAATGTAAATATGGTTGTTCTTTTGTGCCTCAACTCCTGTACATGTGTTTGAGCTCCCCACCACACTGACATGGTGCCCCTCGCACTCACGTCCCTCGCAAACAGAGTCCCCAGGAAGCCCCACGACCGGCAGAACGCCACCCAGACGGACTGGAGGCACTGGCGGGTTAGGTTTGGGGTTAGGATTAGGGTTGGGGTAAGGGTGTGCTCGGTCCGTCTGCAGCCCGCCCGGGCGACGCCCACACCAGTCGCAGAACCCCCCGAGAACCCCGAAGGCGTACAACGCCAAACTCCTGGGTGTGCAATGTGGTGGCAAACACGGCCAAATGGTTTTGGCTGTCCAACGACGCGTTTCGGTCCCTCAGACCTCATCAGGTTGGCTGTTCTCTAACACACGGCTTGTCCTGTCTTCACAGCTGGATGTCCCCTCATCGACAGCTGGAGAGCGACTGAGCCGGTGGAGTAGGAGGAGGACTTATTTATGAGAGCTCTACAGGGGGTGGAGCTTCGGTTCCCCTGCAGTGTCACAACGGACCCCTCAGCCCAACCACGCAAGGCAATGTAAATATGGTTGTTCTTTTGTGCCTCAACTCCTGTACATGTGTTTGAGCTCCCCACCACACTGACATGGTGCCCCTCGCACTCACGTCCCTCGCAAACAGAGTCCCCAGGAAGCCCCACGACCGGCAGAACGCCACCCAGACGGACTGGAGGCACTGGCGGGTTAGGTTTGGGGTTAGGATTAGGGTTGGGGTAAGGGTGTGCTCGGTCCGTCTGCAGCCCGCCCGGGCGACGCCCACACCAGTCGCAGAACCCCCCGAGAACCCCGAAGGCGTACAACGCCAAACTCCTGGGTGTGCAATGTGGTGGCAAACACGGCCAAATGGTTTTGGCTGTCCAACGACGCGTTTCGGTCCCTCAGACCTCATCAGGTTGGCTGTTCTCTAACACACGGCTTGTCCTGTCTTCACAGCTGGATGTCCCCTCATCGACAGCTGGAGAGCGACTGAGCCGGTGGAGTAGGAGGAGGACTTATTTATGAGAGCTCTACAGGGGGTGGAGCTTCGGTTCCCCTGCAGTGTCACAACGGACCCCTCAGCCCAACCACGCAAGGCAATGTAAATATGGTTGTTCTTTTGTGCCTCAACTCCTGTACATGTGTTTGAGCTCCCCACCACACTGACATGGTGCCCCTCGCACTCACGTCCCTCGCAAACAGAGTCCCCAGGAAGCCCCACGACCGGCAGAACGCCACCCAGACGGACTGGAGGCACTGGCGGGTTAGGTTTGGGGTTAGGATTAGGGTTGGGGTAAGGGTGTGCTCGGTCCGTCTGCAGCCCGCCCGGGCGACGCCCACACCAGTCGCAGAACCCCCCGAGAACCCCGAAGGCGTACAACGCCAAACTCCTGGGTGTGCAATGTGGTGGCAAACACGGCCAAATGGTTTTGGCTGTCCAACGACGCGTTTCGGTCCCTCAGACCTCATCAGGTTGGCTGTTCTCTAACACACGGCTTGTCCTGTCTTCACAGCTGGATGTCCCCTCATCGACAGCTGGAGAGCGACTGAGCCGGTGGAGTAGGAGGAGGACTTATTTATGAGAGCTCTACAGGGGGTGGAGCTTCGGTTCCCCTGCAGTGTCACAACGGACCCCTCAGCCCAACCACGCAAGGCAATGTAAATATGGTTGTTCTTTTGTGCCTCAACTCCTGTACATGTGTTTGAGCTCCCCACCACACTGACATGGTGCCCCTCGCACTCACGTCCCTCGCAAACAGAGTCCCCAGGAAGCCCCACGACCGGCAGAACGCCACCCAGACGGACTGGAGGCACTGGCGGGTTAGGTTTGGGGTTAGGATTAGGGTTGGGGTAAGGGTGTGCTCGGTCCGTCTGCAGCCCGCCCGGGCGACGCCCACACCAGTCGCAGAACCCCCCGAGAACCCCGAAGGCGTACAACGCCAAACTCCTGGGTGTGCAATGTGGTGGCAAACACGGCCAAATGGTTTTGGCTGTCCAACGACGCGTTTCGGTCCCTCAGACCTCATCAGGTTGGCTGTTCTCTAACACACGGCTTGTCCTGTCTTCACAGCTGGATGTCCCCTCATCGACAGCTGGAGAGCGACTGAGCCGGTGGAGTAGGAGGAGGACTTATTTATGAGAGCTCTACAGGGGGTGGAGCTTCGGTTCCCCTGCAGTGTCACAACGGACCCCTCAGCCCAACCACGCAAGGCAATGTAAATATGGTTGTTCTTTTGTGCCTCAACTCCTGTACATGTGTTTGAGCTCCCCACCACACTGACATGGTGCCCCTCGCACTCACGTCCCTCGCAAACAGAGTCCCCAGGAAGCCCCACGACCGGCAGAACGCCACCCAGACGGACTGGAGGCACTGGCGGGTTAGGTTTGGGGTTAGGATTAGGGTTGGGGTAAGGGTGTGCTCGGTCCGTCTGCAGCCCGCCCGGGCGACGCCCACACCAGTCGCAGAACCCCCCGAGAACCCCGAAGGCGTACAACGCAGGCCTTTTAATGACGACTTCTCTGTTTTCTCTTCGCAGCTGGATGTCCCCTCATCGCAGCCGGAGAGTGAATGAGTCGCTCAGAAAGGAGGAGGTCTTATATGTGAGTTCTGCAGGGGGTGGGGCTTCAGCTCCCCTCTGCAGTGTCGCCAGCAACTTCTCACAGATCTTTCCTACATGCATGATGTGTCTACTCGACATATAATGTGCATCATGCAGTGGACAAACACACAGGTAAGTATATATGTGTTTGGCTGATGTAATAAAATGTTTGCTTTGATCTTTTGCCTCAGACTCCTGTGTAGTGCGTTTGAGCCCCTCACCACACTGACATGGTGCCCCTTGCACACACGTTCCTCGACAACAGAGTCCCCAGGGAGTCCACAACCGGCGGGACGCCACCCAAACGACGGACTGGAGGCACAGGCGTGTTAGGATTGGGGTTAGGATTAGGATTGGGGGAAGGGGAATGCACAGTCCGTCTGCAGCCCGTCAGGGCGACGCCCACACCAATCGCAGAACCCCCCGAGAACCCCGAAGTCGTACAACGCCAAACTCCTGGGTGTGCAGTTGGTGGCAAACACGGCCGAATTAATACTGCTGTCCAACGACGCGTTTCGGTCCCTTAGACCTCATCAGGTTGGCTACTAATGCAGGATGTATGCCATCTTTTTAACTGCGTTACCTCATGCCTACTGGGACACTCCTAATTCCCTAGTAGGTGGAGCACTTCTAATCTCCTGAGGCCTTTTAATGACGACTTCTCTGTTTTCTCTTCGCAGCTGGATGTCCCCTCATCGCAGCCGGAGAGTGAATGAGTCGCTCAGAAAGGAGGAGGTCTTATATGTGAGTTCTGCAGGGGGTGGGGCTTCAGCTCCCCTCTGCAGTGTCGCCAGCAACTTCTCACAGATCTTTCCTACATGCATGATGTGTCTACTCGACATATAATGTGCATCATGCAGTGGACAAACACACAGGTAAGTATATATGTGTTTGGCTGATGTAATAAAATGTTTGCTTTGATCTTTTGCCTCAGACTCCTGTGTAGTGCGTTTGAGCCCCTCACCACACTGACATGGTGCCCCTTGCACACACGTTCCTCGACAACAGAGTCCCCAGGGAGTCCACAACCGGCGGGACGCCACCCAAACGACGGACTGGAGGCACAGGCGTGTTAGGATTGGGGTTAGGATTAGGATTGGGGGAAGGGGAATGCACAGTCCGTCTGCAGCCCGTCAGGGCGACGCCCACACCAATCGCAGAACCCCCCGAGAACCCCGAAGTCGTACAACGCCAAACTCCTGGGTGTGCAGTTGGTGGCAAACACGGCCGAATTAATACTGCTGTCCAACGACGCGTTTCGGTCCCTTAGACCTCATCAGGTTGGCTACTAATGCAGGATGTATGCCATCTTTTTAACTGCGTTACCTCATGCCTACTGGGACACTCCTAATTCCCTAGTAGGTGGAGCACTTCTAATCTCCTGAGGCCTTTTAATGACGACTTCTCTGTTTTCTCTTCGCAGCTGGATGTCCCCTCATCGCAGCCGGAGAGTGAATGAGTCGCTCAGAAAGGAGGAGGTCTTATATGTGAGTTCTGCAGGGGGTGGGGCTTCAGCTCCCCTCTGCAGTGTCGCCAGCAACTTCTCACAGATCTTTCCTACATGCATGATGTGTCTACTCGACATATAATGTGCATCATGCAGTGGACAAACACACAGGTAAGTATATATGTGTTTGGCTGATGTAATAAAATGTTTGCTTTGATCTTTTGCCTCAGACTCCTGTGTAGTGCGTTTGAGCCCCTCACCACACTGACATGGTGCCCCTTGCACACACGTTCCTCGACAACAGAGTCCCCAGGGAGTCCACAACCGGCGGGACGCCACCCAAACGACGGACTGGAGGCACAGGCGTGTTAGGATTGGGGTTAGGATTAGGATTGGGGGAAGGGGAATGCACAGTCCGTCTGCAGCCCGTCAGGGCGACGCCCACACCAATCGCAGAACCCCCCGAGAACCCCGAAGTCGTACAACGCCAAACTCCTGGGTGTGCAGTTGGTGGCAAACACGGCCGAATTAATACTGCTGTCCAACGACGCGTTTCGGTCCCTTAGACCTCATCAGGTTGGCTACTAATGCAGGATGTATGCCATCTTTTTAACTGCGTTACCTCATGCCTACTGGGACACTCCTAATTCCCTAGTAGGTGGAGCACTTCTAATCTCCTGAGGCCTTTTAATGACGACTTCTCTGTTTTCTCTTCGCAGCTGGATGTCCCCTCATCGCAGCCGGAGAGTGAATGAGTCGCTCAGAAAGGAGGAGGTCTTATATGTGAGTTCTGCAGGGGGTGGGGCTTCAGCTCCCCTCTGCAGTGTCGCCAGCAACTTCTCACAGATCTTTCCTACATGCATGATGTGTCTACTCGACATATAATGTGCATCATGCAGTGGACAAACACACAGGTAAGTATATATGTGTTTGGCTGATGTAATAAAATGTTTGCTTTGATCTTTTGCCTCAGACTCCTGTGTAGTGCGTTTGAGCCCCTCACCACACTGACATGGTGCCCCTTGCACACACGTTCCTCGACAACAGAGTCCCCAGGGAGTCCACAACCGGCGGGACGCCACCCAAACGACGGACTGGAGGCACAGGCGTGTTAGGATTGGGGTTAGGATTAGGATTGGGGGAAGGGGAATGCACAGTCCGTCTGCAGCCCGTCAGGGCGACGCCCACACCAATCGCAGAACCCCCCGAGAACCCCGAAGTCGTACAACGCCAAACTCCTGGGTGTGCAGTTGGTGGCAAACACGGCCGAATTAATACTGCTGTCCAACGACGCGTTTCGGTCCCTTAGACCTCATCAGGTTGGCTACTAATGCAGGATGTATGCCATCTTTTTAACTGCGTTACCTCATGCCTACTGGGACACTCCTAATTCCCTAGTAGGTGGAGCACTTCTAATCTCCTGAGGCCTTTTAATGACGACTTCTCTGTTTTCTCTTCGCAGCTGGATGTCCCCTCATCGCAGCCGGAGAGTGAATGAGTCGCTCAGAAAGGAGGAGGTCTTATATGTGAGTTCTGCAGGGGGTGGGGCTTCAGCTCCCCTCTGCAGTGTCGCCAGCAACTTCTCACAGATCTTTCCTACATGCATGATGTGTCTACTCGACATATAATGTGCATCATGCAGTGGACAAACACACAGGTAAGTATATATGTGTTTGGCTGATGTAATAAAATGTTTGCTTTGATCTTTTGCCTCAGACTCCTGTGTAGTGCGTTTGAGCCCCTCACCACACTGACATGGTGCCCCTTGCACACACGTTCCTCGACAACAGAGTCCCCAGGGAGTCCACAACCGGCGGGACGCCACCCAAACGACGGACTGGAGGCACAGGCGTGTTAGGATTGGGGTTAGGATTAGGATTGGGGGAAGGGGAATGCACAGTCCGTCTGCAGCCCGTCAGGGCGACGCCCACACCAATCGCAGAACCCCCCGAGAACCCCGAAGTCGTACAACGCCAAACTCCTGGGTGTGCAGTTGGTGGCAAACACGGCCGAATTAATACTGCTGTCCAACGACGCGTTTCGGTCCCTTAGACCTCATCAGGTTGGCTACTAATGCAGGATGTATGCCATCTTTTTAACTGCGTTACCTCATGCCTACTGGGACACTCCTAATTCCCTAGTAGGTGGAGCACTTCTAATCTCCTGAGGCCTTTTAATGACGACTTCTCTGTTTTCTCTTCGCAGCTGGATGTCCCCTCATCGCAGCCGGAGAGTGAATGAGTCGCTCAGAAAGGAGGAGGTCTTATATGTGAGTTCTGCAGGGGGTGGGGCTTCAGCTCCCCTCTGCAGTGTCGCCAGCAACTTCTCACAGATCTTTCCTACATGCATGATGTGTCTACTCGACATATAATGTGCATCATGCAGTGGACAAACACACAGGTAAGTATATATGTGTTTGGCTGATGTAATAAAATGTTTGCTTTGATCTTTTGCCTCAGACTCCTGTGTAGTGCGTTTGAGCCCCTCACCACACTGACATGGTGCCCCTTGCACACACGTTCCTCGACAACAGAGTCCCCAGGGAGTCCACAACCGGCGGGACGCCACCCAAACGACGGACTGGAGGCACAGGCGTGTTAGGATTGGGGTTAGGATTAGGATTGGGGGAAGGGGAATGCACAGTCCGTCTGCAGCCCGTCAGGGCGACGCCCACACCAATCGCAGAACCCCCCGAGAACCCCGAAGTCGTACAACGCCAAACTCCTGGGTGTGCAGTTGGTGGCAAACACGGCCGAATTAATACTGCTGTCCAACGACGCGTTTCGGTCCCTTAGACCTCATCAGGTTGGCTACTAATGCAGGATGTATGCCATCTTTTTAACTGCGTTACCTCATGCCTACTGGGACACTCCTAATTCCCTAGTAGGTGGAGCACTTCTAATCTCCTGAGGCCTTTTAATGACGACTTCTCTGTTTTCTCTTCGCAGCTGGATGTCCCCTCATCGCAGCCGGAGAGTGAATGAGTCGCTCAGAAAGGAGGAGGTCTTATATGTGAGTTCTGCAGGGGGTGGGGCTTCAGCTCCCCTCTGCAGTGTCGCCAGCAACTTCTCACAGATCTTTCCTACATGCATGATGTGTCTACTCGACATATAATGTGCATCATGCAGTGGACAAACACACAGGTAAGTATATATGTGTTTGGCTGATGTAATAAAATGTTTGCTTTGATCTTTTGCCTCAGACTCCTGTGTAGTGCGTTTGAGCCCCTCACCACACTGACATGGTGCCCCTTGCACACACGTTCCTCGACAACAGAGTCCCCAGGGAGTCCACAACCGGCGGGACGCCACCCAAACGACGGACTGGAGGCACAGGCGTGTTAGGATTGGGGTTAGGATTAGGATTGGGGGAAGGGGAATGCACAGTCCGTCTGCAGCCCGTCAGGGCGACGCCCACACCAATCGCAGAACCCCCCGAGAACCCCGAAGTCGTACAACGCCAAACTCCTGGGTGTGCAGTTGGTGGCAAACACGGCCGAATTAATACTGCTGTCCAACGACGCGTTTCGGTCCCTTAGACCTCATCAGGTTGGCTACTAATGCAGGATGTATGCCATCTTTTTAACTGCGTTACCTCATGCCTACTGGGACACTCCTAATTCCCTAGTAGGTGGAGCACTTCTAATCTCCTGAGGCCTTTTAATGACGACTTCTCTGTTTTCTCTTCGCAGCTGGATGTCCCCTCATCGCAGCCGGAGAGTGAATGAGTCGCTCAGAAAGGAGGAGGTCTTATATGTGAGTTCTGCAGGGGGTGGGGCTTCAGCTCCCCTCTGCAGTGTCGCCAGCAACTTCTCACAGATCTTTCCTACATGCATGATGTGTCTACTCGACATATAATGTGCATCATGCAGTGGACAAACACACAGGTAAGTATATATGTGTTTGGCTGATGTAATAAAATGTTTGCTTTGATCTTTTGCCTCAGACTCCTGTGTAGTGCGTTTGAGCCCCTCACCACACTGACATGGTGCCCCTTGCACACACGTTCCTCGACAACAGAGTCCCCAGGGAGTCCACAACCGGCGGGACGCCACCCAAACGACGGACTGGAGGCACAGGCGTGTTAGGATTGGGGTTAGGATTAGGATTGGGGGAAGGGGAATGCACAGTCCGTCTGCAGCCCGTCAGGGCGACGCCCACACCAATCGCAGAACCCCCCGAGAACCCCGAAGTCGTACAACGCCAAACTCCTGGGTGTGCAGTTGGTGGCAAACACGGCCGAATTAATACTGCTGTCCAACGACGCGTTTCGGTCCCTTAGACCTCATCAGGTTGGCTACTAATGCAGGATGTATGCCATCTTTTTAACTGCGTTACCTCATGCCTACTGGGACACTCCTAATTCCCTAGTAGGTGGAGCACTTCTAATCTCCTGAGGCCTTTTAATGACGACTTCTCTGTTTTCTCTTCGCAGCTGGATGTCCCCTCATCGCAGCCGGAGAGTGAATGAGTCGCTCAGAAAGGAGGAGGTCTTATATGTGAGTTCTGCAGGGGGTGGGGCTTCAGCTCCCCTCTGCAGTGTCGCCAGCAACTTCTCACAGATCTTTCCTACATGCATGATGTGTCTACTCGACATATAATGTGCATCATGCAGTGGACAAACACACAGGTAAGTATATATGTGTTTGGCTGATGTAATAAAATGTTTGCTTTGATCTTTTGCCTCAGACTCCTGTGTAGTGCGTTTGAGCCCCTCACCACACTGACATGGTGCCCCTTGCACACACGTTCCTCGACAACAGAGTCCCCAGGGAGTCCACAACCGGCGGGACGCCACCCAAACGACGGACTGGAGGCACAGGCGTGTTAGGATTGGGGTTAGGATTAGGATTGGGGGAAGGGGAATGCACAGTCCGTCTGCAGCCCGTCAGGGCGACGCCCACACCAATCGCAGAACCCCCCGAGAACCCCGAAGTCGTACAACGCCAAACTCCTGGGTGTGCAGTTGGTGGCAAACACGGCCGAATTAATACTGCTGTCCAACGACGCGTTTCGGTCCCTTAGACCTCATCAGGTTGGCTACTAATGCAGGATGTATGCCATCTTTTTAACTGCGTTACCTCATGCCTACTGGGACACTCCTAATTCCCTAGTAGGTGGAGCACTTCTAATCTCCTGAGGCCTTTTAATGACGACTTCTCTGTTTTCTCTTCGCAGCTGGATGTCCCCTCATCGCAGCCGGAGAGTGAATGAGTCGCTCAGAAAGGAGGAGGTCTTATATGTGAGTTCTGCAGGGGGTGGGGCTTCAGCTCCCCTCTGCAGTGTCGCCAGCAACTTCTCACAGATCTTTCCTACATGCATGATGTGTCTACTCGACATATAATGTGCATCATGCAGTGGACAAACACACAGGTAAGTATATATGTGTTTGGCTGATGTAATAAAATGTTTGCTTTGATCTTTTGCCTCAGACTCCTGTGTAGTGCGTTTGAGCCCCTCACCACACTGACATGGTGCCCCTTGCACACACGTTCCTCGACAACAGAGTCCCCAGGGAGTCCACAACCGGCGGGACGCCACCCAAACGACGGACTGGAGGCACAGGCGTGTTAGGATTGGGGTTAGGATTAGGATTGGGGGAAGGGGAATGCACAGTCCGTCTGCAGCCCGTCAGGGCGACGCCCACACCAATCGCAGAACCCCCCGAGAACCCCGAAGTCGTACAACGCCAAACTCCTGGGTGTGCAGTTGGTGGCAAACACGGCCGAATTAATACTGCTGTCCAACGACGCGTTTCGGTCCCTTAGACCTCATCAGGTTGGCTACTAATGCAGGATGTATGCCATCTTTTTAACTGCGTTACCTCATGCCTACTGGGACACTCCTAATTCCCTAGTAGGTGGAGCACTTCTAATCTCCTGAGGCCTTTTAATGACGACTTCTCTGTTTTCTCTTCGCAGCTGGATGTCCCCTCATCGCAGCCGGAGAGTGAATGAGTCGCTCAGAAAGGAGGAGGTCTTATATGTGAGTTCTGCAGGGGGTGGGGCTTCAGCTCCCCTCTGCAGTGTCGCCAGCAACTTCTCACAGATCTTTCCTACATGCATGATGTGTCTACTCGACATATAATGTGCATCATGCAGTGGACAAACACACAGGTAAGTATATATGTGTTTGGCTGATGTAATAAAATGTTTGCTTTGATCTTTTGCCTCAGACTCCTGTGTAGTGCGTTTGAGCCCCTCACCACACTGACATGGTGCCCCTTGCACACACGTTCCTCGACAACAGAGTCCCCAGGGAGTCCACAACCGGCGGGACGCCACCCAAACGACGGACTGGAGGCACAGGCGTGTTAGGATTGGGGTTAGGATTAGGATTGGGGGAAGGGGAATGCACAGTCCGTCTGCAGCCCGTCAGGGCGACGCCCACACCAATCGCAGAACCCCCCGAGAACCCCGAAGTCGTACAACGCCAAACTCCTGGGTGTGCAGTTGGTGGCAAACACGGCCGAATTAATACTGCTGTCCAACGACGCGTTTCGGTCCCTTAGACCTCATCAGGTTGGCTACTAATGCAGGATGTATGCCATCTTTTTAACTGCGTTACCTCATGCCTACTGGGACACTCCTAATTCCCTAGTAGGTGGAGCACTTCTAATCTCCTGAGGCCTTTTAATGACGACTTCTCTGTTTTCTCTTCGCAGCTGGATGTCCCCTCATCGCAGCCGGAGAGTGAATGAGTCGCTCAGAAAGGAGGAGGTCTTATATGTGAGTTCTGCAGGGGGTGGGGCTTCAGCTCCCCTCTGCAGTGTCGCCAGCAACTTCTCACAGATCTTTCCTACATGCATGATGTGTCTACTCGACATATAATGTGCATCATGCAGTGGACAAACACACAGGTAAGTATATATGTGTTTGGCTGATGTAATAAAATGTTTGCTTTGATCTTTTGCCTCAGACTCCTGTGTAGTGCGTTTGAGCCCCTCACCACACTGACATGGTGCCCCTTGCACACACGTTCCTCGACAACAGAGTCCCCAGGGAGTCCACAACCGGCGGGACGCCACCCAAACGACGGACTGGAGGCACAGGCGTGTTAGGATTGGGGTTAGGATTAGGATTGGGGGAAGGGGAATGCACAGTCCGTCTGCAGCCCGTCAGGGCGACGCCCACACCAATCGCAGAACCCCCCGAGAACCCCGAAGTCGTACAACGCCAAACTCCTGGGTGTGCAGTTGGTGGCAAACACGGCCGAATTAATACTGCTGTCCAACGACGCGTTTCGGTCCCTTAGACCTCATCAGGTTGGCTACTAATGCAGGATGTATGCCATCTTTTTAACTGCGTTACCTCATGCCTACTGGGACACTCCTAATTCCCTAGTAGGTGGAGCACTTCTAATCTCCTGAGGCCTTTTAATGACGACTTCTCTGTTTTCTCTTCGCAGCTGGATGTCCCCTCATCGCAGCCGGAGAGTGAATGAGTCGCTCAGAAAGGAGGAGGTCTTATATGTGAGTTCTGCAGGGGGTGGGGCTTCAGCTCCCCTCTGCAGTGTCGCCAGCAACTTCTCACAGATCTTTCCTACATGCATGATGTGTCTACTCGACATATAATGTGCATCATGCAGTGGACAAACACACAGGTAAGTATATATGTGTTTGGCTGATGTAATAAAATGTTTGCTTTGATCTTTTGCCTCAGACTCCTGTGTAGTGCGTTTGAGCCCCTCACCACACTGACATGGTGCCCCTTGCACACACGTTCCTCGACAACAGAGTCCCCAGGGAGTCCACAACCGGCGGGACGCCACCCAAACGACGGACTGGAGGCACAGGCGTGTTAGGATTGGGGTTAGGATTAGGATTGGGGGAAGGGGAATGCACAGTCCGTCTGCAGCCCGTCAGGGCGACGCCCACACCAATCGCAGAACCCCCCGAGAACCCCGAAGTCGTACAACGCCAAACTCCTGGGTGTGCAGTTGGTGGCAAACACGGCCGAATTAATACTGCTGTCCAACGACGCGTTTCGGTCCCTTAGACCTCATCAGGTTGGCTACTAATGCAGGATGTATGCCATCTTTTTAACTGCGTTACCTCATGCCTACTGGGACACTCCTAATTCCCTAGTAGGTGGAGCACTTCTAATCTCCTGAGGCCTTTTAATGACGACTTCTCTGTTTTCTCTTCGCAGCTGGATGTCCCCTCATCGCAGCCGGAGAGTGAATGAGTCGCTCAGAAAGGAGGAGGTCTTATATGTGAGTTCTGCAGGGGGTGGGGCTTCAGCTCCCCTCTGCAGTGTCGCCAGCAACTTCTCACAGATCTTTCCTACATGCATGATGTGTCTACTCGACATATAATGTGCATCATGCAGTGGACAAACACACAGGTAAGTATATATGTGTTTGGCTGATGTAATAAAATGTTTGCTTTGATCTTTTGCCTCAGACTCCTGTGTAGTGCGTTTGAGCCCCTCACCACACTGACATGGTGCCCCTTGCACACACGTTCCTCGACAACAGAGTCCCCAGGGAGTCCACAACCGGCGGGACGCCACCCAAACGACGGACTGGAGGCACAGGCGTGTTAGGATTGGGGTTAGGATTAGGATTGGGGGAAGGGGAATGCACAGTCCGTCTGCAGCCCGTCAGGGCGACGCCCACACCAATCGCAGAACCCCCCGAGAACCCCGAAGTCGTACAACGCCAAACTCCTGGGTGTGCAGTTGGTGGCAAACACGGCCGAATTAATACTGCTGTCCAACGACGCGTTTCGGTCCCTTAGACCTCATCAGGTTGGCTACTAATGCAGGATGTATGCCATCTTTTTAACTGCGTTACCTCATGCCTACTGGGACACTCCTAATTCCCTAGTAGGTGGAGCACTTCTAATCTCCTGAGGCCTTTTAATGACGACTTCTCTGTTTTCTCTTCGCAGCTGGATGTCCCCTCATCGCAGCCGGAGAGTGAATGAGTCGCTCAGAAAGGAGGAGGTCTTATATGTGAGTTCTGCAGGGGGTGGGGCTTCAGCTCCCCTCTGCAGTGTCGCCAGCAACTTCTCACAGATCTTTCCTACATGCATGATGTGTCTACTCGACATATAATGTGCATCATGCAGTGGACAAACACACAGGTAAGTATATATGTGTTTGGCTGATGTAATAAAATGTTTGCTTTGATCTTTTGCCTCAGACTCCTGTGTAGTGCGTTTGAGCCCCTCACCACACTGACATGGTGCCCCTTGCACACACGTTCCTCGACAACAGAGTCCCCAGGGAGTCCACAACCGGCGGGACGCCACCCAAACGACGGACTGGAGGCACAGGCGTGTTAGGATTGGGGTTAGGATTAGGATTGGGGGAAGGGGAATGCACAGTCCGTCTGCAGCCCGTCAGGGCGACGCCCACACCAATCGCAGAACCCCCCGAGAACCCCGAAGTCGTACAACGCCAAACTCCTGGGTGTGCAGTTGGTGGCAAACACGGCCGAATTAATACTGCTGTCCAACGACGCGTTTCGGTCCCTTAGACCTCATCAGGTTGGCTACTAATGCAGGATGTATGCCATCTTTTTAACTGCGTTACCTCATGCCTACTGGGACACTCCTAATTCCCTAGTAGGTGGAGCACTTCTAATCTCCTGAGGCCTTTTAATGACGACTTCTCTGTTTTCTCTTCGCAGCTGGATGTCCCCTCATCGCAGCCGGAGAGTGAATGAGTCGCTCAGAAAGGAGGAGGTCTTATATGTGAGTTCTGCAGGGGGTGGGGCTTCAGCTCCCCTCTGCAGTGTCGCCAGCAACTTCTCACAGATCTTTCCTACATGCATGATGTGTCTACTCGACATATAATGTGCATCATGCAGTGGACAAACACACAGGTAAGTATATATGTGTTTGGCTGATGTAATAAAATGTTTGCTTTGATCTTTTGCCTCAGACTCCTGTGTAGTGCGTTTGAGCCCCTCACCACACTGACATGGTGCCCCTTGCACACACGTTCCTCGACAACAGAGTCCCCAGGGAGTCCACAACCGGCGGGACGCCACCCAAACGACGGACTGGAGGCACAGGCGTGTTAGGATTGGGGTTAGGATTAGGATTGGGGGAAGGGGAATGCACAGTCCGTCTGCAGCCCGTCAGGGCGACGCCCACACCAATCGCAGAACCCCCCGAGAACCCCGAAGTCGTACAACGCCAAACTCCTGGGTGTGCAGTTGGTGGCAAACACGGCCGAATTAATACTGCTGTCCAACGACGCGTTTCGGTCCCTTAGACCTCATCAGGTTGGCTACTAATGCAGGATGTATGCCATCTTTTTAACTGCGTTACCTCATGCCTACTGGGACACTCCTAATTCCCTAGTAGGTGGAGCACTTCTAATCTCCTGAGGCCTTTTAATGACGACTTCTCTGTTTTCTCTTCGCAGCTGGATGTCCCCTCATCGCAGCCGGAGAGTGAATGAGTCGCTCAGAAAGGAGGAGGTCTTATATGTGAGTTCTGCAGGGGGTGGGGCTTCAGCTCCCCTCTGCAGTGTCGCCAGCAACTTCTCACAGATCTTTCCTACATGCATGATGTGTCTACTCGACATATAATGTGCATCATGCAGTGGACAAACACACAGGTAAGTATATATGTGTTTGGCTGATGTAATAAAATGTTTGCTTTGATCTTTTGCCTCAGACTCCTGTGTAGTGCGTTTGAGCCCCTCACCACACTGACATGGTGCCCCTTGCACACACGTTCCTCGACAACAGAGTCCCCAGGGAGTCCACAACCGGCGGGACGCCACCCAAACGACGGACTGGAGGCACAGGCGTGTTAGGATTGGGGTTAGGATTAGGATTGGGGGAAGGGGAATGCACAGTCCGTCTGCAGCCCGTCAGGGCGACGCCCACACCAATCGCAGAACCCCCCGAGAACCCCGAAGTCGTACAACGCCAAACTCCTGGGTGTGCAGTTGGTGGCAAACACGGCCGAATTAATACTGCTGTCCAACGACGCGTTTCGGTCCCTTAGACCTCATCAGGTTGGCTACTAATGCAGGATGTATGCCATCTTTTTAACTGCGTTACCTCATGCCTACTGGGACACTCCTAATTCCCTAGTAGGTGGAGCACTTCTAATCTCCTGAGGCCTTTTAATGACGACTTCTCTGTTTTCTCTTCGCAGCTGGATGTCCCCTCATCGCAGCCGGAGAGTGAATGAGTCGCTCAGAAAGGAGGAGGTCTTATATGTGAGTTCTGCAGGGGGTGGGGCTTCAGCTCCCCTCTGCAGTGTCGCCAGCAACTTCTCACAGATCTTTCCTACATGCATGATGTGTCTACTCGACATATAATGTGCATCATGCAGTGGACAAACACACAGGTAAGTATATATGTGTTTGGCTGATGTAATAAAATGTTTGCTTTGATCTTTTGCCTCAGACTCCTGTGTAGTGCGTTTGAGCCCCTCACCACACTGACATGGTGCCCCTTGCACACACGTTCCTCGACAACAGAGTCCCCAGGGAGTCCACAACCGGCGGGACGCCACCCAAACGACGGACTGGAGGCACAGGCGTGTTAGGATTGGGGTTAGGATTAGGATTGGGGGAAGGGGAATGCACAGTCCGTCTGCAGCCCGTCAGGGCGACGCCCACACCAATCGCAGAACCCCCCGAGAACCCCGAAGTCGTACAACGCCAAACTCCTGGGTGTGCAGTTGGTGGCAAACACGGCCGAATTAATACTGCTGTCCAACGACGCGTTTCGGTCCCTTAGACCTCATCAGGTTGGCTACTAATGCAGGATGTATGCCATCTTTTTAACTGCGTTACCTCATGCCTACTGGGACACTCCTAATTCCCTAGTAGGTGGAGCACTTCTAATCTCCTGAGGCCTTTTAATGACGACTTCTCTGTTTTCTCTTCGCAGCTGGATGTCCCCTCATCGCAGCCGGAGAGTGAATGAGTCGCTCAGAAAGGAGGAGGTCTTATATGTGAGTTCTGCAGGGGGTGGGGCTTCAGCTCCCCTCTGCAGTGTCGCCAGCAACTTCTCACAGATCTTTCCTACATGCATGATGTGTCTACTCGACATATAATGTGCATCATGCAGTGGACAAACACACAGGTAAGTATATATGTGTTTGGCTGATGTAATAAAATGTTTGCTTTGATCTTTTGCCTCAGACTCCTGTGTAGTGCGTTTGAGCCCCTCACCACACTGACATGGTGCCCCTTGCACACACGTTCCTCGACAACAGAGTCCCCAGGGAGTCCACAACCGGCGGGACGCCACCCAAACGACGGACTGGAGGCACAGGCGTGTTAGGATTGGGGTTAGGATTAGGATTGGGGGAAGGGGAATGCACAGTCCGTCTGCAGCCCGTCAGGGCGACGCCCACACCAATCGCAGAACCCCCCGAGAACCCCGAAGTCGTACAACGCCAAACTCCTGGGTGTGCAGTTGGTGGCAAACACGGCCGAATTAATACTGCTGTCCAACGACGCGTTTCGGTCCCTTAGACCTCATCAGGTTGGCTACTAATGCAGGATGTATGCCATCTTTTTAACTGCGTTACCTCATGCCTACTGGGACACTCCTAATTCCCTAGTAGGTGGAGCACTTCTAATCTCCTGAGGCCTTTTAATGACGACTTCTCTGTTTTCTCTTCGCAGCTGGATGTCCCCTCATCGCAGCCGGAGAGTGAATGAGTCGCTCAGAAAGGAGGAGGTCTTATATGTGAGTTCTGCAGGGGGTGGGGCTTCAGCTCCCCTCTGCAGTGTCGCCAGCAACTTCTCACAGATCTTTCCTACATGCATGATGTGTCTACTCGACATATAATGTGCATCATGCAGTGGACAAACACACAGGTAAGTATATATGTGTTTGGCTGATGTAATAAAATGTTTGCTTTGATCTTTTGCCTCAGACTCCTGTGTAGTGCGTTTGAGCCCCTCACCACACTGACATGGTGCCCCTTGCACACACGTTCCTCGACAACAGAGTCCCCAGGGAGTCCACAACCGGCGGGACGCCACCCAAACGACGGACTGGAGGCACAGGCGTGTTAGGATTGGGGTTAGGATTAGGATTGGGGGAAGGGGAATGCACAGTCCGTCTGCAGCCCGTCAGGGCGACGCCCACACCAATCGCAGAACCCCCCGAGAACCCCGAAGTCGTACAACGCCAAACTCCTGGGTGTGCAGTTGGTGGCAAACACGGCCGAATTAATACTGCTGTCCAACGACGCGTTTCGGTCCCTTAGACCTCATCAGGTTGGCTACTAATGCAGGATGTATGCCATCTTTTTAACTGCGTTACCTCATGCCTACTGGGACACTCCTAATTCCCTAGTAGGTGGAGCACTTCTAATCTCCTGAGGCCTTTTAATGACGACTTCTCTGTTTTCTCTTCGCAGCTGGATGTCCCCTCATCGCAGCCGGAGAGTGAATGAGTCGCTCAGAAAGGAGGAGGTCTTATATGTGAGTTCTGCAGGGGGTGGGGCTTCAGCTCCCCTCTGCAGTGTCGCCAGCAACTTCTCACAGATCTTTCCTACATGCATGATGTGTCTACTCGACATATAATGTGCATCATGCAGTGGACAAACACACAGGTAAGTATATATGTGTTTGGCTGATGTAATAAAATGTTTGCTTTGATCTTTTGCCTCAGACTCCTGTGTAGTGCGTTTGAGCCCCTCACCACACTGACATGGTGCCCCTTGCACACACGTTCCTCGACAACAGAGTCCCCAGGGAGTCCACAACCGGCGGGACGCCACCCAAACGACGGACTGGAGGCACAGGCGTGTTAGGATTGGGGTTAGGATTAGGATTGGGGGAAGGGGAATGCACAGTCCGTCTGCAGCCCGTCAGGGCGACGCCCACACCAATCGCAGAACCCCCCGAGAACCCCGAAGTCGTACAACGCCAAACTCCTGGGTGTGCAGTTGGTGGCAAACACGGCCGAATTAATACTGCTGTCCAACGACGCGTTTCGGTCCCTTAGACCTCATCAGGTTGGCTACTAATGCAGGATGTATGCCATCTTTTTAACTGCGTTACCTCATGCCTACTGGGACACTCCTAATTCCCTAGTAGGTGGAGCACTTCTAATCTCCTGAGGCCTTTTAATGACGACTTCTCTGTTTTCTCTTCGCAGCTGGATGTCCCCTCATCGCAGCCGGAGAGTGAATGAGTCGCTCAGAAAGGAGGAGGTCTTATATGTGAGTTCTGCAGGGGGTGGGGCTTCAGCTCCCCTCTGCAGTGTCGCCAGCAACTTCTCACAGATCTTTCCTACATGCATGATGTGTCTACTCGACATATAATGTGCATCATGCAGTGGACAAACACACAGGTAAGTATATATGTGTTTGGCTGATGTAATAAAATGTTTGCTTTGATCTTTTGCCTCAGACTCCTGTGTAGTGCGTTTGAGCCCCTCACCACACTGACATGGTGCCCCTTGCACACACGTTCCTCGACAACAGAGTCCCCAGGGAGTCCACAACCGGCGGGACGCCACCCAAACGACGG
>NC_084628.1:212500-218506 GCF_033978795.1 Nerophis ophidion | reverse complement strand
ATGACTGCACATCAGAATGGCAGCGACATTTTCCATCTTAAAGACCAAAAAACGGCAACCCAAAATGTTGAAAGAGCCATATCGGACCAAAAATACAAAAACAAATCTGTCTGGAGCCGCAAAAAATTAAAAGCCATATTCCATACAGATAGTGTGTCATGAGATATACATTGAATTATGAGGACTTAAATAAATAAATAATAAATGGGTTGTACTTCTATAGCGCTTTTCTACCTTCAAGGTACTCAAAGCGCTTTGACACTACTTCCACATTTACCCATTCACACACACATTCACACACTGATGGAGGGAGCTGCCATGCAAGGCGCCAACCAGCACACATCAGGAGCAAGGGTGAAGTGTCTTACTCAGGACACAACGGACGTGACGAGGTTGGTTCTAGGTGGGATTTGAACCAGTGACCCTCGGGTTGCGCACGGCCACTCTTCCACTGCGCCACGCCGTCCCTTATATATATATCTATATATATATATATATATATAATATATATATAGATATATATATATATATATATATATATATATATATATATATATATATATATATATATATATATAGATATATATATATATCTATATATATATATATATATATATATATATATATATATATATATATATATATATATATATATATATATATATATATATATATATATATCTCCAAAATGTTTTTAGAATGAAAAAAAAAAAGGGCTCCAGAACCCCCCGCGACCCCGAACGGGACAAACGGTAGAAAATGGATGGAGTTAGTTAATTAAAAATAAAATAATATTAACTCATAAATGAATTAAAAAAATGACAACAACCATAATAAACACATAATTGTGTAACTGAACGTTAATATTTTGGTACAGGCAGAATTTTTGACACACTTGGTTATGCAGTGACACAATCGTTTTATTAAGATTTGTATTCTATTCATTCATGGGGGGAGAAAAACAACATTAAAAATGTTCTAATGATATACTAAGTCGCCTATAATACAAATTTGACACAATATCTGTTTAAGCATATTTAAAATGAAAAATATCAATATGGACGCCGCATACTTTGAATTTTCAGTATGTGGCCCTTGGTGGAAAAAGTTTGGACATCCAGAACTAAAATATTAGAAATATTTTTGGTTTGAGAATCGTTATTATAGCATAAAGATCTGGTATCGTTATTTCAGTATCGATGCAAACATCACTAGCTAATAGGGAAGATAATTTTTTGCAAAAAGGTGTGGAAGTGCAGTGATCTTAAAGTGTTAAATACATTTTCATGGTGGTATGGAGAATTGTGGAGTTGTTATCGTACGGACTCCTGCAGTTCTGTTGTCATGACAACCTTGACGTCTAACTGACGGTGTTCTGTGTGTGTCTACTTCCAGGTGTGACTCCACCTGCCCTGGCGTTATGGGACGTGGACGGGGACTCGGTGGATGACGTGCTACTCAGTGTGAGCGAGTGCACCAACGACACACGTGTCACTCAAGGAACCAAAAGTAAGGTGAATCCTGATCCTGAATCCTGACTAAAGGAAACTAAATGAGCTCAAATATAGCTACAAACGAGGCATAATGATGCAATATGTACATACAGCTAGCCTAAATAGCATGTTAGCATCGATTAGCTTGCAGTCATGCAGTGACCAAATATGTCTGATTAGCACACTCCGCATAATAGAGATGCGCGGATAGGCAATTATATCATCCGCAACCGCATCACCAAAGTCGTCATCCACCCGCCGTCCACCCGAACCAACATTTTAGCAGAACCGTACCCGCCTGCTGAAATACATCAGAGGTCGGCCGCCTTTACCACTCAGAGCTATTCAAACCTGTTTCACAGAGTAATGAAGACAATTGGAGCCGCTAACGTTCTCGCGACTATCTAGTGTTCATCCTGATGACAAGAATATGGGCGTGCTGCGAAGCCATTGCCTTTGACACCTTCAACAACATGTACGAACCGATTGTTAGTCCGGCAACATGTTGTGTGCAGCTTCCGTAATCACACGTACAAGATTGAAAGGCATACTGGGTGAAGCAAGAGTACACTGATGGTTGTGATATAAACAACTTTAACACTTACTAATATGCGCCACGCTGTGAAGCCACACCCAACAAGATTGATAAACACATTTCGGGAGAACATCCTCACAGTAACACGACATAAACGCAACACACCAATACCCAGGATCCTTTGTATCCGTGACACACCCTGAATATATTTTACACCCTCGCGCCCCCCAACATCGCCCAACTTACCGACTCATCGTGGGTAAACAAACCACAGTGAGTTCAAGGACCGCCAAAATTGGTAGGACGAAACGGTGCTCGCCAAATACTCCAATCAGTGAAGCATGTTCAATACAAACAGTGTGCTTTATAGCAATTCAATCAATCAATCAATCAATGTTTACTTATATAGCCCTAAATCACTAGTGTCTCAAAGGGCTGCACAAACCACCAAGACATCCTCGGTAGGCCCACATAAGGGCAAGGAAAACTCACACCCAGTGGGACGTCGGTGACAATAATGACCCAGTGGGACGTCGGTGACAATGATGACTACGAGAACCTTAGAGAGGAGGAAAGCAATGGATGTCGAGCGGGTCTAACATGATACTGTGAAAGTTCAATCCACAATGGATCCAACACAGTCGCGAGAGTCCAGTCCAAAGCGGATCCAACACAGCAGCGAGAGTCCCGTTCACAGCGGAGCCAGCAGGAAACCATCCCAAGTGGAGGCGGATCAGCAGCGCAGAGATGTCCCCAGCCGATACACAGGCAAGCAGTACATGGCCACCGGATCGGACCGGACGCCCTCCACAGGGGAGAGTGGGACATAGAAGAAAAAGAAAAGAAACAGCAGATCAACTGGTCTAAAAAGGGAGTCTATTTAAAGGCTAGAGTATACAGATGAGTTTTAAGGTGAGACTTAAATGCTTCTACTGAGGTGGCATCGCGAACTGTTACCGGGAGGGCATTCCAGAGTACTGGAGCCCGAACGGAAAACGCTCTATAGCCCGCAGACTTTTTTTGGGCTTTGGGGATCACTAATAAGCCGGAGTCCTTTGAACGCAGATTTCTTGCCGGGACATATGGTACAATACAATCGGCAAGATAGGATGGAGCTAGACCGTGTAGTATTTTATACGTAAGTAGTAAAACCTTAAAGTCACATCTTAAGTGCACAGGAAGCCAGTGCAGGTGAGCCAGTACAGGCGTAATGTGATCAAACTTTCTTGTTCTTGTCAAAAGTCTAGCAGCCGCATTTTGTACCAACTGTAATCTTTTAATGCTAGACATGGGGAGACCCGAAAATAATACGTTACAGTAGTCGAGGCGAGACGTAACAAACGCATGGATAATGATCTCGGCGTCTTTAGTGGACAGAATGGAGCGAATTTTAGCGATATTACGGAGATGAAAGAAGGCCGTTTTAGTAACGCTTTTAATGTGTGCCTCAAAGGAGAGAGTTGGGTCAAAGATAATACCCAGATTCTTTACCGTGTCGCCTTGTTTAATTGTTTGGTTGTCAAATGTTAAAGTTGTATTATTAAATAGAGTTCGGTGTCTAGCAGGACCGATAATCAGCATTTCCGTTTTTTTGGCGTTGAGTTGCAAAAAGTTAGCGGACATCCATTGTTTAATTTCATTAAGACACGCCTCCAGCTGACTACAGTCCGGCGTGTTGGTCAGCTTTAGGGGCATGTAGAGTTGGGTGTCATCAGCATAACAGTGAAAGCTAACACCGTATTTGCGTATGATGTCACCTAGCGGCAGCATGTAGATGCTGAAGAGTGCAGGGCCAAGGACCGAACCCTGGGGAACTCCACACGTTACCTTAACGTAGTCCGAGGTCACATTGTTATGGGAGACACACTGCATCCTATCAGTAAGATAAGAGTTAAACCAAGACAGGGCTAAGTCTGACATACCAATTCGTGTTTTGATACGTTCTAATAAAATATTATGATCGACGGTATCGAAAGAAGCGCTAAGATCAATTAGGGAGGTTTGTGTCAGGTTTTTCCTCCTACAGAAACCAAATTAAAACAAAAAAATATGTTTTTTCCCCTCATCATTTCCATTTTTCATATATTTTTGAAAAAGCTCCAGAGAGCCACCAGGGCGGCGCTAAAGAGCCGCAGGTTGCCGACCCCTGGCCTATAGGATACTGTTGCAAACATTTCAGATTGCCATTCATTCACAGTATGTAAACACAAATGAGGAACTATTTTATTATGTGCTTTGGCTGTCTCGATACGTTTCACATTGACATGATAGTTGTGCTAATGTTGGAACCAATTTCCTCAGCGTATCAGCATATTGAGAAGGAAATAGGCACTGACACTAGCCCAATCCACATAGGTTTTATTTGTCGAAAATATATTTTGCCTGTCAGTTCGATTACACATCAACATACACGCTAACAAGATGGCGGCGCCCGGACGGGCTGCGACACTGCGGAGCTCTTGCTAAATATGGAACATTTGGCGGAAATGCCGGACAGTTCTGCAGACTTCATGGCTGGCTCACATCGTGGTCACTCCGTGATCACGTACGACCGCCAGACACTTCTGGATATGGACATATCGGGCCGTTTTGGACTGATAGACGCGTGCTTGTTCGACGTGCTAACTAGCACGGGAATACGTCGGCGGCTACATCCAGCGGCCTGTGAAGCAGGGGAGTCTAGTAGCAGCGGGGGCCGTCTACGGAGCAGACGCCAGCGGTGTGATCGGAAACGCGGATGCCGAGCGGGGCTTAAAACAAAGCAGAACGCTAATCCCCACAGAACACCACTTCCCTCCATCCTGCAGCCGGATTTAAATAAAGGATGCGAGACTACTGGTCTGGGTAAGGAGTCTGTTAAATTAGAACAAGTTTTTTCTGCTTTGAGTGTTTCAGAGTTGGACATGTGTTTTACTGAGGTGGCTAACTATAATGCGTGCAGTTTATCAAAGCAACAAACAAACAATCGGAAAATCCCCGTTACTGAGGTGGCTAACCATGATGCGTGCAGTTTATCAAAGCAACAATCAAACAATCGGAAAATTCCCGTCGTATCAATTCCTAGATATGGTCGTAACTATACTAAATGCACTGGGCATAATAAACACAACATTATTAATATTGCTACTACGGATAATTTGATCAAAAATTCCCTAAAACAGCCCACTACCTATAATATAGGTTTTTTAAACATAAGATCATTGTCTCCCAAAACGTTGTTAGTTAATGATATTATCAGAGACAACAATCTTAACGTCATCGTTCTCAGCGAAACCTGGCTTAAACCAAACGACTTTTTTGCGCTAAATGAGGCATGTCCTCCTAACTTTACACATGCACATATTGCCCGTCCCCTTAAAAGGGGTGGGTCGCACTAATATACAACGAAAACTTTAACCTTAGTCCTAACATAAATAATAAATATAAATCGTTTGAGGTGCTTACTCTGAAGTCTGTCACACCGCTCCCTCTACACCTGGCTGTTATCTACCGCCCCCCAGGGCCCTATTCGGACTTTATCAATGAATTCTCAGAGTTCGTTGCTGATCTAGTGACACACGCCGATAATATAATCATAATGGGGGACTTTAATATCCATATGAATACCCCATCGGACACACCGTGCGTAGCGCTCCAGACTATAATTGATAGCTGTGGTCTCACACAAATAATAAATGAACCCACGCATCGCAACGGTAATACGATAGACCTAGTGCTTGTCAGGGGTATCACCGCTTCCAAAGTTACGATACTCCCGTATACTAAAGTATTGTCCGATCATTACCTTATAAAATTCGAGGTTCAGACGCATGTTCGTCAAACTAATAATAATAATAACTGCTATAGCAGCCGCAACATTAATACGGCCACAACGACAACTCTTGCTGACCTACTGCCCTCGGTAATGGCACCATTCCCAAAGTATGTGGGCTCTATTGATAACCTCACTAACAACTTTAACGACGCCCTGCGCGAAAC